>NW_027185694.1:32964430-32976676 GCF_028583685.1 Petaurus breviceps papuanus | reverse complement strand
TTCCCTGACCGAGGCTCTTCCGATCTAGGAGGAGGAGGCAGCGGAGGAGGAGGAGGAGAATGAGAATCAGAATCAGCATCAGCATCAGAATCAGCATCAGAATCAGAATCAGACTTGTTCTGCTTCTCCCTAGAGAGCAGATCTGGGTACTAATGGGTAGTTTGTTATAAGGAAAAACATCCAAATGATTAGTATCAACACAAAAAGGCATGAGATAATTTAAGATTATTAATTTACCATTACAAGTGGTCTTAAAATGCTGGGTGAGTAGTGATGGGGTGTTGTAGTGACGTAATTTTATCCAGTTAGGAACAAGATGTCTATAGCTGACTGCTGAGGTCCCTTCACCAAGTGTGAGAATCTGTGATTCTATGATACCATGAATGTATTCTGATGCCATACAATCCCTGGAAGTTTAAAAGTGTAAGTGTAAAAATTCACCATCAAAAATTGGGAGAAACCCTTTATATTAAATGAGATTTCTGATTGGTTATGTTCTAGTTACAGAATCAAGGATTTATAGAATCTCAAAGATATAAACTTCCTTAGAATTCACCTACTCCAACTTGTCACTCACTTCCAGAATTCCTTCTTCAAAACAGAATCTTAGAATCATAAATGCAGATCCTCAGCTATAAGCACTTTAGCCTCCTTTAGTCTAACCCTGCCCATCTAACTTATCAATCCTTCTCTACACAATACTGTGTATATGCATTTAAAATTAAAAATTTAAAATTAAATAAAATAAAAATTTAAAATAAAAATTTAAAATTCTACATTTAAGCACCTCTAGTTACAGGGAGTCCACTAATTCAAAAGACAGACCATCCCAGAGCTGGACAGCTCCAAGTGATTAAAACATGCCTCACACAGAAGTCCTCCCTGTAACTTATATTTATTGTTCCTAGTTCTTCCTATAGGCACTATCTAAAATCAATCTAATCATTCATTGATATGACAGCTCTTCAGTTTGATCAAGGTCTGACTTAATAATCAGTGTCTGAATGGTAAATCTTCAGATTAGAGGGTAAAAGAGAGAGAGGAGAGAAAGAGAGTTGAGGGGAAGGAGAGAGGGAGGGGGAGAAAGAGAGAGGGTGGGGGAGAGAAAGAGAGAGGAAGGAGGGAGGGAAGAATTTTAAGGGAGGGAAGGAAGAAAAATAAAGCAAAAGAGAGAGAAAGAAAATGAGAAGAAAGAAAGAAAGAAAGGAAGGAAGGAAGGAAGGAAGGAAGGAAGGAAGGAAGGAAGGAAGGAAGGAAGGAAGGAAGGAAGGAAGGAAGGAAGAACTTGCCACTGAAAGCATCAAGTAAGTCTCCTAGAACTAAAACGGTCTTTTCCAAATGTAGTTCTCATAGTCCTATGCAATTGGGTCTGGATAGAGGCTTATGATAGGATTGCAGGTAGTATTAGAGTTTCATTCCCTAGTCCTACCCCCAGACAAATTTGTCTCTGTTTTCGAAAGTCAGGATTTTCGAAAGTCAGGAAGGTTAGGGCCAAAAAGCCAGCAGAAGGCTCTGTTACTGCTTTTATTCCCTGGACAGCTTTGAGGCAATGCATTAAAGAGATAAAATAATTTCCCCTGGTTAGAGACCAACATTTCATTTAATAAAAGACACAATGAAATCAGCTTGGCTCAATCTATCGGCCTGAAACTTTGCAGCATTTTCTTTTTTTTCCTGTTCTGGAAGGAGACAGAGGAATCAGGAAGAATAGATTAAGCTTGTGCCTGATTTGAATTTCACTTCTTTCTCCATAATTCTTAGCAGAGGTCAAGGAGAAAGTGACAGGTGAAAAATGTACTTGTGAAACAATGACCTGGAGGTATCAGCAAATGCATTTCCTTCCCATCAATACACAGGCAAGGAGGAGAACCTTGGGAGGGGGTCTCATGGAAATGACTGGCTCTGGACACTGAAGGATTGACTCAGGTCATATCATTTTAACCCAGGCCCTTTACTCCAACATAACGAAAAGGATCTTATCAGGCAATGGCATACCAAGCAAATATATACACACATATGCATATATATGTGTGTATGTGTATCTATACCATATATATACACACATACACACATGGGTACATGTACCTATGTACACAGATATGTCTGTCAGGGTATGTATAAACACCCATGTATATGTATATATATGTATATGAATGGTGTACTACATGTATATGCTTGTATATGCATATATGAATGCTTATAAGTCTATGTGTATAGGTATTTTTGTAAATATACACATGTTATACATATATATATTTAAATGTCTTTTGTACATTTCAAAATTGACAGGTGTCCAGGTTCCCTGACAAACAAGGCTGCATTAAGACAGTATATGAACCCAAGAGAGATAAAGAAGACAAATGGTTAGGGCTCTCTCCATATCTGACTCTCCACTTGGTCTTCTGCATTTTCCTAATTACTTAATTGAATTAAATTTTAATTTAAAAGAGTTAAATTTAAACCAGTATTGCTTGCAAATGGAGAGGGGGTGAATCTTTGGGGACTTTCAATACTGAAGTGAAGGTCTGTGATGTTCAGTCAGGGGTTTTAGGTTCAGCTGAGCCATAAATTCATTATATGACTTTGGGCAAATTGTTTCCTATTCTGGGTCTCTTTCCTCCTATGTAAACTAAGGCACTTCAGCAAGGTGGTATAGTAGAAATTGCTCTCTATCTGGAATTAGAGGAACCATGTTCAAATCTTGCCTCTGCAGTCTACTGCCTGGATGACTTTGGTTCAAATCACTTAACACCTAATCCCTGGGAAAAGGTAAGATCCTTGAAAGAAGGATTTGTTTCAGGTTTGTCTTTATATTTTCAGTGCCTAAGCATGGTGTCCAACTCACTGAAGTCACTCAAATTCTTACTGAACTGAATAAAGTTGAATTAGCATCTCTGTGTTGCAGTTTCCTCATCTGTAAAATGAGAGGGGGGAGGGATGGACAATATTTACTCCACAGTCTTCCAGCTCTAAATTCCATGAAGAAATGAGTTCTAGAATCCCCTCAAGCTCAAGTATTCTGTTATCCCAATGTCTAAATATCTGTTATGCTTACTCCAAGACGTCCTCTTGGGGTACCCTCTGCTTATAGGATCCTAAACATACCCAACTTTTAGTACCATATAGATGGCTTCCTCTGGTATGAAGTATAGTCAGTCTTAACAAGCTGGGATAGGGTTTGACTTCTCCATCCTGTAATTTAGAGCTGTCACCACCAATGCCTTAGAACAATCAAATCTGGACTCTGGAATCACATCTAGTGAAACCCAGGGGTAGTTTAATGCCCCATGCCAGCCGAGGAGAAGCAATCTGACATCGCCTTGTCTTGCACATTGAGTCCAACATCCTCCTCGAGGTAACTGAAGGATTTTATTATAATGGGGCTTTCGGAGACTCACTCAAACCATCAAAATAATTGTTTGACTTAATGTGAAATCTGAGTATCACAGCTGCAGGAGACTGTGCCACTGTGTAACTCATCAGAAACAGCTCCTGGTTGGTGTATAACATTCAGCAGCATATTTCAGCATCTTGAATTAGCTACAGTTTGGGAGTCTCCCTAATTAGTTACAGAGCAGATCGAGGTGCCATTTATTTTTTTTTCTTTATGAGCCAAATAACATATTGCCATCTAAGTTTCTGGAAGACAGGGAGCTATAAATAAGATCATAATTTACTTGAAGTCTATCACAGAGACTTACCAAGTTCAGAAGTTCTCATTTGACTAATGAGATAAAACTTTCTCTGGGAAGCAAAACATGTAGGATGTGGGTATTAATATCACTTTGTTGTACTGGGGACATTGTTTTCTAATAGGGCCCAGGGAAACAGTCAACCTTGAAATCATAACTTCCCTATCCAAAAGATGTTCTTTATGTTCTCCTGAATCTGGAATGCTCTGTCTTTACCTGACCACTTAGAATCTCTAGGTCCTGTCAACTCACCTTAGATATCACTTCGTACATGGGCTCTTTCCTGATTCCCCATAAGCTCTTTCTACTCTCTCCATGGCTGAAATGACTTACTTTGTGTATATATTTACTTTAATTTATCTACAGATATGGTGAATCCCATTCCCATTACCAAGGGAATACAAACTGCAAGAAGACAGAAAAATCTCTTTTTTGTCTTTCTATCTCTTCAATCTAGCACAATTCTGGGTTCCAAGAAAGCATTTTATAAATAGGTTGTGAATATAAAATGAATGTTATTTGCCATCTCAGTCCTTCTGGCTACCAATTAAGACCACTCTGGACTCACTGAAAGGTAACTGCTTATTACTCATTCTTTGCCCACATCAATTCAATAAACATTTATTGTGCATCTACTATACAAGCTGGCCAATTTTCCCTTTTGGACTTCCCTCTTTCTGCCCCTCTTAGGTAGTAAAACCCCTGAGGAGATGTTGTCATTTGCTGTAAAAATATTTCTCTGTTGCATCATAATCAAGATCTCACATCATCCAGTGGGCTACAGCAGGAGAAACACACAAATTGTAGGAAGTTTGCAATTACTTATCAGTAAATGATTTCAGAGAGATACACTCCAAACTTGGCCTTCATGAACCTCTTTGGCAGATACATCTCCAAAGACTACATCTCATTAATATTGCTCAGTGTGGAGTGTCACCTCTTATACAGTCAATTTCTGCTCAACTATGAAACCATATGAAAGGAACAACTTTTAAACAATCAATATGGAATTAAAATGATTGAAAAGTTCATCCTTCAGCCCCAAGATTTCAGCTGCCAGCACAAGGATTTCTCTGCTTTGTGCTTCAGGAAGATAATCAGAGAATTGGAAGGCAGCACAAAAGGTCATTCAGCCTTTCACCCTGCCTCCAGGGAGGACTTCATATGATAACAGCTGACATTCCCATAGTGTTTTGCAGTTTACAACAAGCCTGTGAGGTTCATAGTGAAAACATTGCTACCCACATTTTACAGGTTAGAGGACATTGAGACTCAGAGGGTAAGAAATTTGTCCACAGTTGCATAGCATGTGGGCATCAGAGCCAGAACCTGAATCCAGGTCATCTGACCCAAAAAAGATCATTCTTTCTGATACAATATACTGTCATACAAGCCATCAAATGTATGGAAGTGAAACACACCTGGATGATGGTGAAATCTATTGTATGACCATTTCTGCAAATGAATGAGGTAAGTAGAAGGGAATGAACTGGAGTGTTGGAGAGAACATCAACATGTATATTGAAATCCTCTAGTATAAGGACAGAAGTTGGGGAACAGAGAAAGAGGGTGAGTCAGGTACTAGCTTGAGAAATGAGAGAGAATTACCTGGGGGTCAGTAGACAACAGCCACCATTTTATGAATTCAGTGATGAATTTTAAAAGAGTGAACTTCTAAGGAGGAGAGGTTGTTGAGTAAAGGATGCAAAGGTAGTCTGGATTGGTAGTAGGGAACAAAGAGTATTCTGAATCTCTTTCTAGGACCATGGTGATGGATATGAGAGAAGGTAGTGCTAGAGAGAATATCCAGGGATACAGTGTCATCTGGAGGAAGTTGCCAGTTCTCAAGAACCAAAGGATAGAAGGAGCCTAAGAGGAAGTTTTGTTTTTTTCTTTTTTAAATTGTGCAATGGGAATTCCAGAATTCCAATGGAAGGGCTAAGCATAGTTGGAGTGAGACATAGGGAAATTCGGTTCAGGAGAACAGGGATCAAAGAATGGGAATGGGGAGGGATGATGATTATTTTTAGACAACCAGAAGTCAAGTATTACAGGAACCAGGAGTGTAACAAGTGGTGGGAATGTGCTAGCCATAGTGGGTATCAGTGGATAACACTAGCTCCACCGAAGGTATCAGATGACTGAAGATTGGAATATTTATCATCTCAATGACTTTGCTTCTGGATCTCAATGTCTTCTAAGAACCTAAATTGTCCCTACTACCAATTACAACTACTTCCTTTTCTTTAGATTTCATTGAAAGGAGGGAACAAGATACATGATTGTTATGGAATATTGTTGTGCTATAAGAAATGATAAGACAGTTTCAAATAAACTGGGGAAGACATATATGAATGGATACAAAGTGAAGTGAGAAGAACCAGGAGAATATCATACACGGTGACAGCAATATTGTAGTGATAAGCTACTTTAATATACTAGCTACTCTGATCAGTATGGTGATCAAAGACAATTCTGAAGGACTCACGATGAAAAATGTTGCCTACCTCCGGAGAGAAAACTGATGAACTCTGAGTGCAAATTAAAGAATAATCTTTTTAAACTTTATTTTTCTTGCTTTTTTTTTTTACAATATAGCTAATATGGAAATATGTTCTACATGATTTCACCTGTATAATAGGCATCATATTTCTTGCCTTCTCAATGGATGGGGGAAGGGTTGAAGGAAAGAAGAAAACTGGGAACTCAGAATTTTAAAAAAATTAATATTAAATATAAATAAATAATTTTCAAAAAAGAAAAAAAGGAGGGAATAAATGGCAATAATTCTCTGCTCAACTTAATCCATTTCAAAAAATAATTTATTAAAAGCCTACTCTGTGAATGGAGTGAGTTCCTTGAAAGCAGAGCTTTTTGTGTTGTTTTTCTGCCTTTCTCTGTATCCCCAGGTTAGAGTGTGTGTGTGTGTGTATATCACCTACTATGTGCTATGCACTATGCTAAGTGCTTTACAACTATTATCTCATTTGATCTTCACAATAATACTGCAGGATAGGTAGGTGCTTAATAAATGCTTATTAATTACTGACTGTCTTGTTAGTTGATGAAAATACAAAGGCAAACAATGACAAACAGTTCCTGCTTTTAGAAAGCTTACATTCTCTTACTTCTTTTTAAACTCAAAGATTTCTTATGAATTACTCCTTAGTCTTCTCCTCTCCAGGCTGCCTGACAAAATTATTTATATAGCTTTGCTTCAGAAGTCTGAACGTTCAGACCTATGGTTACCTTTCTACCTCCTCTCATATTTCCATCTCCTAGGTGCTGAGAACTAGGTGCCATAGGAGGAAAGGATGATATCTATCCATCACAAACTAGCAATAGCTCACATTTATCAAACACTTCAAGGTTTACAAGGCAGTGTCTTTACATCAGCCTAGTAAGTTGGGTGTTGTGAGCTAAAGAAAATGAAGATCAAAGAAGCCCCTGATCACTGAAATAGTAGACACCATAGCCAGGATCTGAGTTGGCAGAGACTTGGAGTCAGAAGAGCTAGAAAGATAAGACAAGAAATAACGACGTAAGGATGCCATATCCCCCTAGGGCCATGAGGGAAGACTGGGCCAGAGGCCAGACTTGGTTGGGTAAAAGAATAAAGCATGAAGGGAATGACTTTAAGAGATGTGTCTATACTGTGTCCAAATGGGAGATTTGGTTGAAATGTCAAGTGAATGTGGTGATATACATAAACAAAGGACCCAGATAAAAATCAATTGAGTTAAAAGGAAGTAGGAAGCCAAAAAGGCAGATCAGAAATAGGAAAGACAGGGTCAGGATGACAAAGAACCAGCTGCTGAATAAACCACTTGTCCTTTTCTTGTTATTACCCCCAGTGTCATCGTCACAAAATCAGAAAACATTAGACTTGTAAACCCCCCAAAAGTTCCAGTAGTTAGTTTCTTCACTTTACCATGGGGAAACTGAGGTCTGGAGAGAATAAGTAATGTAAAATCTCCTCAGTGTGGTTCATGTTTGCTCAAAAAAGATCAGTCTATAAATATGTATCAAGAAAATTTTATGTAAAAGAAAAAACAACCCAAAACTTGTTCTTCATATGACATGTGGTTGGTTGATCAGTTTACTAAGTAAATCTCATTGCAAATATCTGGGATGGTTGATGCAAATGGCTAATGGATTGGGCCCACAATTGACCAGGAGAAAGAGAGTGGGGTTGAATGTCACTTAGGAAATGGGACAGTGGTTTTAATGGCCCCAAGCTACTCTCCAGCGCAAAGAACCATATTTCTAACCCAAATGTTCAACTAATGATAATGCTCTTATGGTTGGGAGCCTGGGTACAATGAAGAATCAAATATGAGTGAGTTCCAAAGAGCAATGGTGGTACACATGGGGTATGTAAGTAAGCTGTGGCTTCTATGATCCATGTGTAGAAAGTGATAAAAAAATGAATACAAGTGGGATCAGTAAAGGAGGCAGGCCAGGCATCTAAAAGAATGGCAAAAGTCTGCAGGGAATGCATACTGGAGAATGGTCAAAGGACCAAAGAAGGTGAACTGGGAAATCTTGAGACTGGTGAAAGAGGGATAGCAGAAAACAAAAAGGAAAAGTCTGAGAGCAGGGAGCAGGGGCCTCCAAAGGAAAGGTTCTCAATCTGAGGTTGATAAACTTGCTTATTTATTGTATTTCAATATCATTGGTTCTCTTTCTCTTGGTTACCTTACATATTTTATTTCATTCTCCATGACACCAAAGAAGTTAAGACCATATGCTCTAGAGAGATAGGAATAATGTTTTAGGCTTTATTCCTTCCTTTTGTCCAAGAGAGGTGACTTGGAAAGATAGAGATCATAAGACCTGAGGGACTTTTCCTCATCTTGAGGGGGAAGCTGCATTGAAGTGAAAGTACCATACAACACCAGGGAGAATTTATGAGAAATGTCAACAGAATTAATAATAATTGTGTAGAGCCTGCTATATACCAGCACTGTGCTAAGCCCTTTACAAATATTATCTCATTTGATCCTCATGGCAACCTTAGAGGTTGGTACTATCATCATCCCAATTTTATAGTTGAGGCAGACAGAAGTGACTTGTCCAAGGTCATACAGTCAAGAAGTGTCTTAAGGTCAAATTTAAACTCATGATTTCCTGACCTCAGGCCCAGTGCTCTGTCCACTGAGCTAGCTAACTGCCTCAAGATAGGAAGGAGACAGAAGAGAGAATACCCCCCCACACACACACACACACATACTTTGCCCTATCAATAAACTGAAGGAAGCAGCAAAGAACCTGTGGAGGTTTTAGTCAGAGGACCTTCAAATTGAATAGGTAAATCACTGATGATTCATGCAAATCTGCAAGATCAATAATAGCTATGCATTCAAGGTCTGTAGCTTATTTGGCTCCGTTTTTTCTGTGACAGACTATGAATTGTGTATTCACAAGTGAGGATTCATTTCCATTGGAAGGGTAATAACCACACAGGGATGTTCTCAAATTTTTGAATAGGGGCTAAGAGGCAAGAACAGTGAGGAAGTGTCCCAAATATCCCAGGTTACCATGTATCTGACACAATGGTTAGGGACAGCACTGGATCTAAAGTCAAGAAGATCTGAGTTCAAATGCTGCCTCAGACATTTGCTAGCTGTGTGACCCTAGACAAGTCATTTAAACTCTGTAGCCTCAGTTTCCTCATCTGTAAAATGGGAATAATAATAGCACCAACCTCAGTTGTGGAAAACAACTGAGATAACATAAGGTACTTTTCAGACCTTAAAGCACTATATAAATGTTAGTTATTAAGCTACCAGCTATTCTCAAATCCCACCCCACCTCCCAACCCCCCAATATGATGTTCTTTCTCTGACAGTCCATCTTCTCCAGGAAAACCTCAGATATTCCTTTTGAGTCTCTCTGCACACTAATTCTACAAAAAAATACGATTCTCCTCCCGTATCTCCTGACCTACCCATAAACTACATTACAATGCCTTCCCAGTGAACCAGAGAGGGAAGGTCTATGGACAAATAAACCCAAATTAGGCTGAGATGGGGTGGGCTGAAAAGAGAAGTCAGCCAAACCAAGGGAATATGATTGGGGAGTGGTGTGTGTGTGTGTGGGGAAGGTAGGAATAAGCCTAGTAGCTATGGGCTCATAGATCATGGTATAGTCAAATTTAGAGTAAGAGAGTAAGATCCAACTTCTAGGTCTACCATATCCTAGCTATGTGACCTACTTGCATACCTCACTTCACTGCTGTGAGCTTCAGATTTCTCATTTATCAAATAAGGGTGGTTATTATACTTTTATGAGCTCTCTCATAGGACTTAAGTGAGTGAGGAAAGTGCCTTGTAAATATGAAAGCACCACCATCATCATCATAATTCCAGTTGTTCTGAGAGTTTGACCCAGAAAAGAAAAAGAGGATTTGGGAATAGTTCAGATATTCCCTTTCCCAAAGAAAGAAACCAGTTCCACAAGTTATGTCTTCTTAAATTGTTTTGGACTGTTTGTTGTTTGCAAATAAGCTCCAAAAAAGTAGCAGTCCATCAAGCCCATCCTCCTTTATGTAAAACCAACTAGGGCCCTCTCCTGGAGGCTCCCAAGAAGCAAAAGAAATATAGCCAGCAATACTTCCTAGATAATACTTTCTCCTGAGAAAAGGACCAGTATAAGCCTCATTTTTTTCTTATCTATAAAGTTACTATCACAAAAGTCCTTTCTACTCCCAATAGTCTATGTTCTAAGAATCTTATAGTGCTGACATTCTGCCATCTAGGTTCTAAAGTTCTATTATTATAGAATCATGACCCAATATTGAGTCCAGAATTTTCACTCATATAGCCATAAATGCAGGTGGGGGACGAGGGGGACAAGAAATGACAGAGGAAAGGAAAGGAAGGTGTGAGAGAGAAATACAAAAGCTGTAAAACTATCTTTGGCTATTTGGCCACATAATTCTCTTCTTCTTGTGCTGGGTTATTCTTTTTGTCATTTAATAAACTGACTCCAAAATTGCAAGAGAGAAGAAATTACAACTCCATGTCCTTTGTGCACCCTGAGGGATTATGGGATTTTACATAATTAAATATGAGCCATATAATTTTCCAGCTGCTCCCTTACATTGTGTGTTGCCCCTTCAACATTTTTTCAGATCCATTTAAAGTGAAAAACATGATTCCTTTTGGCTAGAGCTCCCTCCCCCTTGGTTTTCTGGGTAGAGTACACCCTTTCTCCCGCTCATCTCTCTTCAGGCAAGCTTTCTGCTGCCTTTCTGTCATCCCTTCCCCTCTCTTTTGACTGAATGGTGTTTCCAGTATTACTAAGGTCTTTGTGTCTCATTGAACGTCACCTTAAAGATCATAAAGGCTACTCTGCCTCTTTATTTTACACACTTTTCCAGAAACATGCAACATGGAAGTATTAAAACTGGGTCCAGAGCCCAGGTTCCTTGAGTCTCAGCTGTCTCCTGTAGCCACAGTAGTAGAACCAAACTCAGGCTAACTAATAATAATAATAATATATTTCCATCATGCTCTAGGGTTGACAAAACACTTTATTCAATAACACCCTGTCAGGCAGATAGTACAGGTATTATTATCCTCATTTGACAGATACTAGATTGTATGATGCCAGAGCTGGAAGGTCAACTAGTTCAAACCTTTCATTTTGCAGAAAAGGAAACTGAGACCTAGAGCAATTACAGAGATGTATTCAGTAACTCGCAAGGCCAGGATACAAACCTAGGTTGTCTCACATTCAGTAAGAAGACTTTCTATGGCATAAAAAGGAAACTGAGGCCTACAGAAGTTGAATGGTTTGGCCAAAATCATTCAGCCAATAAGTGCCTGAGTCAGAATTCAAGAATATGTAGGTTTCATGAGCTCTTTTTTTTAGTGTTTGAGGTTTGGGCAAGCTCCACAGGCTAAACTGTTAATTAATTTATTCATACTTATTCATTGCTGCATTTTGAAGCCAGAGGAAGTCACACCAGGTACGGGGCTCTGGCATTGCCATCTTGATGCCAGAGGGGCTGCGTTTCTGCACTATAGAGATCCAGATTCATGGGACTTCCTTCCAATTTCCAGATCATAGAAATTAACTGGAGGGAGGAATGTTCCAAGGGATAGGACCAGCTGCTCTGGGGAGATGCTTTCTACAAAGCTGCCCTCTCACTGATAGGTAGATCATTTCTGTGTGCTCTTACCTTAAAAGGGATACGTGGTCATTCTGGGTATTCATTTGGCTCTGCCTTTCTCTGTCTCTCTTTGAATGTCTCTGTTTCTGTCTCTCTGGCTGTCTCTCCCTCAAACTGGAGTGATGTCTCTGTTTATCTCTTCTGTCTGTTCCTTTCCAACTCCCTCACCTCCTGTTTCTACTGACTTCTACAGAGATACGCAGTAGAAAGATCAGCATAAGCTCTAGGGAAAAGGATGGGAGATTTCTTTTAGAAGAGTCCTGGGAGAAGGAGTTATCTTCCCATCCAAGAATAGAAATAAGGTGCCCGATGGGCAAATCAAATGGAGGAAAGACATAGGACAGAGAATAAAATGAAAGAGCAAGACAAAAAGAA
>NW_027185694.1:32944092-32964420 GCF_028583685.1 Petaurus breviceps papuanus | reverse complement strand
TAGAGGTAGAGAGGGATAGGCAGACAGAGGAAATGAGAGATAGAACCATAGAATCAGGAACAAAGAAGGGACACAAGGAAAAGGAGAGGAGAGACAAAGAGAGGGGGTAAAGGACAGAAAGATGAAGGGAGATTTGAGCAATAGAGAAGGAAACAGAGAAATAAATATAAACAGAAAGAAGAGGGGAAATAGGAGGAGGTGAGGAGAAGGAGAAAGCAGAGAGGAGAAGAAAACAGAGAGAAGATGAGATTAAAGAGTAAATCAATATTGGCATCCATCTTCCTTTCTATATCTAGTTATGATGGTTTTTACCTCCCTCCTCCCTTCTCCATACCTCTGGGATACTCCATTCCCGGTCAGCCATCCCATCCTCTCAATTTCCCAGGATAGCATTTGCCTGCAGCCCCTGATGGTTCCTTCCAAGGTGGGCATCCTTCTCCCTCAGCCCCCATCTTTTGCAAACTCCCTCCCACCCCCACCCCCACTTCTGCTTCTGGCAAAGGAAAGTGTGGTGGTGACAAGTTGTTAGCTTTCGCCTTCTTCCATTCACACTTTCCTTTCTGTAATGGAGCTAATGACAACACATGAGCAGAAATCGTTCTGAAAGGGAAGAGAGAAAGAAAGAGACTGGAAAATAAACCTGTAATTTGAGCTGCCTTATTATTTCAGTCCTTAAGATGCAACAGATCGTGGGGCACAGAGAGATGAAAAGCAAAGTACTTATTTTAGCAAATGCCAGGGGAGGACATCCTTCCTCAGAAAACTGGGCTGGAGAGCAAAAAGAAAGAAGCCATATATTGAGACCCCAGGATGGAATTGAAGAGGAGAAGAGACACATACATACAAAGTCTCTTTCTATTTACTCTCATAGGTCAAATCTGATGCAGAATATACCAAGCTCTAATGAATGTGGCATTATTACAAAATAAATACAATTATATGCTGCAAAGAACATTGAGCAGGGTTTGAGGACAGGCTCTAACACAGCTCTGTGGCTTTGGACAAGTCATTTAACCTCTCTGAATCTTTGTTTCTTATTCAATATCAAGGGGATAATAAAAAGAATTTGCTGTACCTTTCACACAGGGTTGTTGTGAGAAACAAAAGAACATAGAGCCCTAAACAGAGTAGGAGCAGAACAAAGCCTTATTGACTTGAATTGCATTGAGATGGGGAATCTAATGTACTTTGCAAACATATATCACTGAATAAGTAGAAAGTGTTGCTAGATGCCTTTGAATCCCATCAGGAGAATACAGAATTTGAACATGTTCCCCCAACAGTGGAGTTTAATTATATGAAGTCCCTCACACTATAACTAGTGGCATACATTTCTATGATCTAGTTGGGGGGGGGTTATATAGTGAAAATGTCTTTGGGTATGGGACAGAGGTAAGGTAACTTATAAAGGGACTGTAGTATAGGGGGAAACAATGAGGACTGGGATGGGGACATGATTGCTGTCTCCAAATATCTAAAAGTCAGAGGGATTTAATTTATTCCTCTTGGTCCTGGGGGACCAAACTGGGACTAATCACAACTCAAAATAGGAGGGAAGAAAATCTTCCTAACAATTACAATTAACTAAAAATTTAATCAGAACCTTAGCAGATAAGGAGTTCTTCACCTCTAGATGTTTCAGTTAGAGACGATGACGATTTCTTCAGGATGCCAAAATAAAATACTGTTGTTATTGCTACTACCACTGTTACTCATACTCCTCCTTCTCTTCCTCCTCATCCCCTTCTTCCTCCTCCTCCTACTATGAAAAATAGTAATTGATGATGATGATGATGACAATGGCAATAATCAGAATAATGGAGGGAATTCCTACTCAGTTTTGGTTTGAAGGTTGAAGATGTGATGTAAAGTGAAAAATGTTGTTGTTGTTGAGTCATTTCAGTCATGTAGAACGCTTTTTGATCCCATTTGGGATTTTCTTGGCAAAGATACTGAGGGGGTTTTCCATTTCCTTCTCCAGTTTATTTTCACAGATGAGGAAACTGAGGCAAAATGGTTAAGAGCCCAGGGTCATACAGCTAGTAAGCATCTGAGGCCATATTTAAATTCAGGTCCCTCCTCTGAATCCAGGGACAGCTCTCTATTCACTGTGCCACCTAGCTATCACCAAAGCCAAAAGATAGCTGTGTTTAAATACTTCCTCTGATAATTGCTGACTGTGCAACCCTCAGAAGGTCACTAAACTTTCTAGTGCCCTGCTCTTTAAAGATGGTGTGTTTTAAAGGTGCTCACCTGGGTTGGTTAAAGGAGCTTCTTTACCTGGGAATTCCCTATAATAATGAAATCACAGGTCCAGTCCCTATTTTCTTTTTATCTTGTGATGCTATAAATCCTGATGTTCTGTGGTTCTTTGGGAAAGCACAGGCTCTCCAAGGTCAAAGTGCAGAAAGGGATTCCAAACTTGAGCATGGTGTTATCAGAAGTGGGAAGTCCTCCATGTCATCATATGATTGAAGGAAATATTTTTTCCCACTAAAGATGTGATGTGGGATTAAAAGTCTGGGTGATTCACCAATCAGACATTTATTAAGTGCCTACTATGTGCCAGGTACTGGCTGAATGCCTATTTGGCATTCATCTCTCACATCTTCTGCCCCTTCCCTTTCATTTCCATAGCCACCATTTAGTTTAGACAGTCATTGCTTTTTACTTGGATTGCTGTGATATTAGCAATGATCCTGAAGCAGGGGAGGAGTCTTACAAAGAAGTTCCAGTCAGGTAGTAGCCATCCCTGCCCAGATGTCTTCAACTTGTCACTGATTTTATGGGAATCCAAACCCCAACTATTTTATCAAGGGGGACAAAGACAAATGATGCTTGCCTTCAGGAACACATAGGTAGACTGTCTCCTCAGTGTTCCTTCTAGAAATGCTGCAAAAGGGCACAAGCACAAATATACAAGGAAAGGAACTTGCTGAATCCCAGAGGGTTGAGACTACATTGACCCACTGTGTCAAGGATCCCTTCACCCACCTTCATTTACTTCCATTCATTCATTTAGTCTTCATTGACAGATATTAGGGCTCATCTAGAAATATCAGCAACTCAGCATTGCCCCTCTTAAGAGGGCTTAGATGTCCTTATTCCTTGGAGCAACAATCAGGCTTACAGTTACATGAGCATTTAGTTTGATCTCTCCTAAGCATTTAGTAATTTTTTTTTTAAATGTGCTAGTTATTTGTGTAATTTCCCCTGCCTCAGAAGTTATTTATTTATTTAGGTTTTTTTTTGGTTCCAAATTCTCTTCCTTCCCTGGATCCCTCTTTAACCTATTGAGAAGGTAAGCAAAACATTACCCATTATACATGTGAAGTCATGAAAAACATTGCATCGGGAGTTTTTGTGTCATGGACCTCTTTAGTTGTCTGGGGAAGCCTGTGGACCTTTTCTCAAAAATAACATTTTTAAATAATTGGAGGAAATGTTAATTTTTCATTAGATGTTAATGAAAATAAAGTTGGATTTTCCCATTGAATTTATTCATGGACCCCCACTCAGAGGTTGGCAAATCCCAAGTTAAGTACCTTTGCAACCCACAGTAAATATGCTGCTAGATTAACCTCCATGCAACCTTGTTCTGATCACATCACTTCCCTATTAAAAGTCCTTCAATAGCTCCCCACTATCTTCTGAGTAAATTTCAAATCCTTACCCCTTCTGGATCCCTTCAGCTAAAAATTATATATCCTTCATAATTTTTTTCTAGACTGTTTTCCAGATCTCTTATTTACCTTCATCACACCCTACTCCATGTTGTACTTAAATGTGACATAGTCAATATTATTTTCAAGGTACTAAATTAGCTGATGAGAGGTTAAAGACACAAATGAAATTGCCCCTAGGCTCAAAGAACTTACATTTTAGTGGGATGTTGTATCTCTGCCCATCTCCTACTGCCCTATGGAATGTAAGCTCCATAAAGGCAGGGATTACATTTATTTAAAAAGAGTTTGTTTGTTTTGTTTTGTTTTTTTGCTTTTCCAGCAGCTAACACAGTTCCACCTTGCACCTAGTAGGTACTTAATAAATGCTTTGGGAATGGTTGATTGTAGGAATCTCAAATTCATTGCTCTCCACAACCTAACTCCAACCTACCCTTTTATCCATACTTCATCCTTCTTCCTTTCTTATGTTCTATTCTCTGGCTGAACTGGACTACTTACTGTTTTCTAAACTTGTCCAGTCCTATCCTACCTCCCTGCATTTATATGTTCTTTCTATCATCTATGCCTGGAATATCCTTTTCCCAACCATATATGCTCATATTATTATCTTTTGAAATCTTGCTTCTTCTTTAAGACTCAGTTGCCATGCCATGTCCATGCAGTTTTCTATGATTTCCCAAGTCAAAAGTGTTACTTGCCTCTTAGTCCCCTTTCCTGATTTCTCCTGTTCACTTATGCTGTTGTTCAGTCATTTCAGTCACATTCAATTCTTTGTGACCCCATTTGGGGTTTTCATGGCAAAGATAATGGAGTAGTTCATCATTTCCTTCTCCAGCTCATTGTACAGATGAAGAACTGAGGCAAATGGGGTTAAGTGACTTGCCCAGGGTCACACAGCAAGTAGGCATCTAAGACCAGTTTGGACTCAGGAAAGTGTCTTCCTGATTACAAGACCAATGTTCTATCCAATCTATTCACATATTGTATTTTAAATTGTAGTTATTTGTCTTTATTGTATCTCTTATACAATATTCTAGGCTCTTTGAAGTCAGTGGATGTTTCTTATTCACATATGAATTTTCTGTCGATTCAAATTGATTTGGATAAAGAGGAAATATCTGAGCAGGAGATGAAAGAGGCACATCCTTCCTCTGTACTCAGAGATTAATTCCTTAGCTATCCTTGACCCTTATGCTTTTTAGTTACTCAATTCAATTCACAGGATGATGGAATCATAGAATTATAGCTGGCAGGGATCTTTAGAGGCCATTTCGTTAAACCTTCTCATTTACAGATGAGGACACTAGGACTGAGGGACATTAAAGGATTTTCCCAAGGTTACTCCATTATCCCTATTTCTGGAAAACAAGTCTAATCACCCTTCCACCTGACAGCACTTGAAGGAAGCTATATTGGACTCAAAGACTTTCCTTTTTAAGATAAAACACTGAAGGCAGAGGGCAGAACCAAGATGGCAGAGTAAGAGCAGGGACTTGCTTGAGCTCTCCCCCAAACCACTCTAAAAACCTCCAAAAATTACTCTAAACAAATTCTAGAGGTACAGAACCCACAAAATGACAAAAGGATGCAAATTTCCAATCTAAGACAACCTGGAAGGTGGACACAAAGGGGATATCGCACCAGGTTAGGAGCAGAGCACAATATGGCATGGGCTGCACCAACATAGACAGGGCCAGAGCAGGTCTCATGGGACTGAATCACTGGAAGCTGTGGTAGTTTCCAGGCTTCTCAATCCTCAAGCTCCAAAGACAGCATAGAATGTCAGTGGGAAAACTGTGGGACCTGGGTGAAAGAGGAGTTCAGTCTAACTAGGGTCTGGCCTCAGCCCCAGGGCAGCAGCCAGCAGTGGCATGGCAGCAGCATCTGCTTCAGGAGCTCTGGACCCACAGAGGGTAAAGGATTGACCACCTAATCAAAAATCCCTGAAGCCTAAGATAGTACATCCACCATGACCACCACCACCACCACTGGAAGCAAAGTCCTACCATGACAAAGAGTTAGAAAGACAAGTATTTGGGTGGGAAGATGAGACAACAGCATAAAAATTCAGACTATAGAATCTTACTTTGGTGACAAGAAAGATCAAAACATAAAACCAGAAGAAGATAACAAAGTTAAAGCTCCTGCATCAAAAGCCTCCAAGAAACATCTAAATTGGTCACAGGCCATGGAAGAGCTCAAAAAGGATTTTAGAAATCAAGTAGGAGAAGTAGAGGGAAAATTGGGAAGAGAAATGAGAGTGATGCAAAAAAATCGTGTAAAATCAATCAACAGTTTGCTAAAGGAGACCCCCAAAATACTAAAGAAAATAACACCTTAAAAATAGACTAACCCAAATGGCAAAAGAGGTCAAAAAAACCAATGAGGAGAAGAATGCCTTTAAAAGAAAAACTGGTCAAATGGAAAACAAGGTCCAAAAGCTAACTCAAGATAAAACATCACCCGGTCCTTCAACTATCCTTCTTGAATGGCATGATCTTTCTTCTTTCGACCACCTTGGTGGAAAGACCTTTATTTGAACATAGCTCACTTTACCAATGTCCTTTCTAAAATGTATTTCCCCAAACTGAAAGTAATACTCCAAACTGAAGTATTATTATTATATATTAAAGAATCATTAGCTCTCTAGTTATAGACTCTTTACCTTTCTTGATACAGCATAGGACTACATTAGCTTTATTAATGATCATATTGCATTGACTCATATTGAGCACACATGTACTCCCCTAAAATCTCTAGGCATTTTAGTCAACTGTTGTCAAGTCATGCTTCTCTAATCCCATCTGAATTCCCCATCGAAAAACTGAGCTCCATAACCTCTCCATAGAACAGCACAACTGATATCAGGAGATTCATTCCATATAGAGATTCTTGATAGGAAGGAAGGCACCTTCTAAGCTAAGAGAAGAGCACTTGAACCTGGGATGGAGGGCAGGATAGGGTTACAAGTCAATTCAATTCTGTGTAGTTCAATTCAACTGATATTTATTCAATATCTGCTATATACAAGACACAAATGTCCCTAGGTTCAAGGCACAAACAATACAAGGTAGTAAGTAGAGAGACATCAAAGTGGGGAAGATCTAGATTCATGTCTTACTTCTCACACATGCTGACTGTGTGACTCCGAATGAGCCACTTAAATTCTCAAGTCCTCAGCCAGCTCTCTAAGACCATAAGTTGTAGAAAGGGTATATAGATCTATATTAGAAGAAGGGGTTTCTCCACTGACAGTTCCCTGTAACAATGAAATTACAGGTCCATTCTAAAAGAAACAGATGTATAAGACCTTATACTAGGTACTGGGATATATAGACATATATGAAACTGAGGTCCACGGAGAGAAAGGTTAAATGACAGGAGCAAGATGACACAGAATTTGAATCCAGGCCATCTTAATCCAGAGCCAGTATATTCCACTTTACCACATGCCTTTCTTTCTAATATGCTAAGAATATATCCTCATGTTAAAGGGTATTATGGTGCAATGGAATGCAAATGGAAAAACATTTTGGAGGCATTAGAGGAACTGGGGTTCAGTGTCAATTCTGACAGTCATTAGGTATATAACTATAGATTAATAAGGGTGGCTAGGTGGCTCAGCAGATAGAGCGCTGGACCTAGAGTCAGAAAGACTCATCTTCCTGAGTTCAAATCTGGCCCTAGACACTTACTAGCTCTGTGACTCTGGGCAAGTAATTTAACTCTGTTTGCCTCAGTTTCATCATTTGTAAAATGAAATAGAGAAGGAAATGTCAAGAAAACCCCAAATGGGGTCACAAAGAGTCGGACATGACTTAAATGACTTAAAATAGATTAATGATCTCTTCCCTTTGGGCCTCATTTTCCTCATTGGTAAAATAGGAGTGATGCTCTTCCCTATCCATCTAAAATTTTTCATATCCACCTCACTCTTTCCCCTGACACTGCCACAGGGGACAAGCCCTCATCACCCCAAGCCTGATGATTGGACTTCCTACTTCAAGTCTCTCCCATTCCAGTCCATCTTCCACTCAGCTGTCCCTTTGATCTTCCTCATCATATCATCTCCCTCAATAAACACCAGTGGCTCCCTATTACCTTCAGGATCCATATAAAACCCTGTGTTTGGTTTGTAAAGCCCTTCATAAGTACTCTTATGGTCTTCTTACCCCTCACTGCCCTCTAGCTGCTCTGTGATTCAGGGACACTGGCCTCCTCACTTTCCTCAAATACAAGACTCAATCCCCTGACAGCATCTTCACTGTCAAGCCTCCATCTCCTAGCTTCCCTGGCTTTCTCCAAGTTTCAGCTAACATCCATCCTTTTCCTAACATCCATTTCCTAACATCCATTTCCTGCTCTTCCTTAATCATAGTGCTTTTCTTCTGAGACTATATCCAAGTTACCCTGTCCACATCTTATTTTTACATAACTGTTTGCATGTTACCTCCACTGTTAGACTGCGAGCCCCTTGAGAGCAGAGGACTGTTTCCGCCTTTCTCTGAATCTCCACTTCTTAGCATAGTTCCTGGTATATCATAGGAACTTAATAAATGCTCATTGACTGACAATAGAAATGTAATGTGAGTTATTATTGTGAAAATTAGACCATGCGTCTGAAAGTTCTTGGGAATCACTAAAGCATTTTATATTTGAGGGGCATAATTATCACAGAGACCTCATAACACCCTGGCACTTGCCCCGGCTCCCCAGCCCAGTGAGAGGGGGACCTACTTATCGTTCTCCCAGCAATGATGTATGTGACCGTAAATGCCATCCCTTGATGATGTAGCACTGTGCAGGGCCTGATAAAATATATTCCAGAAGTGATGGCACTTAGTGTTAGACAATAGATCATTTCAATGACAGAGCGCTGATGATGGATAATACTGTAACCAACCTGACCCCTTTGGTTAAACGGGCCTTACACCTCAGTGAGCAATGGGGCAGTAATTCTCAGGAATGGAGAGAGACATGACACCAGCAGCTTGGTTCTCAGAAATGATTCCTGGCGGGTCGAGGAGGGATGCATATCCCAGCTTCACCTGGAGACAGAGCAGAGGGACTCTGTGGGGCCATGGCTTCTCTTCTCACCTTCTGCCAGGCCTGGGGGATAGAGAACCAGTGATAAATGAACTGGCTAGGAGCAAAATGAAAGTCACTTCCTTCAAGGATTTTGTGGTTGTTTGGTTGCTTCAGTTGTGTGACCCCATTTGGGATTTTCTTGGAAAGGATACTGGAGTAGTTTGACATTTCCTTTTCCATTTTACAGAGGAGGAAACTGAGGCAAATAGAGTTATGTGACTTGTCCAGGGTCACACCACTAATAAGTGTTTGAAACCAGATTTGAATTTGCGTCTTCCCGATTCCCAGACTAGTGTTCTATCCATTGTGCCACCACTACTATTCTAGCAACCAAAATATACCCCTTCCATCCAATGGATGTACTTAGGTTCAAAGAAACAGTTGCATGAGTGTAGGATAAAGCTAATAATGCTGAACAACTGCTAATTTGAAAACGAATTTGAGGTTCTTGGGGCTACCATAGACTGAGTGTGATTCTTGGTGTAACTAGACAGGGATAAAAAAGACTTATGAAATCCTTGGCTGAAAATAGTAGAAATATAATGTCCAGAAAAATAAAGCATAAGAATATAGGATTTAGGATGAGAAGAGATCTTTGCCCCAAACTCTCTTTTTTTTCTAATTGAAGAAATGGAGACAGAGAAAGAAAATGACGTCTCCAAATTTACTGAATGGCAGAGCTGGGATTTAACAGTATGGGCTTGGTCTCATGGTATTCTATCTAATTCTAAAGAATTGTGGCAAATTCTGAGGGACATATTTTACGAAAGGTATTTACCGACCAGAATCCATTGAGAAGGTTCCCAAAATAGTGAATCATTTGTAAAACATGATACTAGAAACTGTTAAAGACCCTGGGGACCTAGTGTCATAGAATATTAGAGTTAGGAGAAAGGTAGAGGAGTCTGTCTAATCCAATCCTTACAAAAATGAAGAAACAGTGACCTTTATGGGTTATAATTTGTTACATGTAACAAGTTACTGATATGATTAGTCTTCAAATATTTTCAAGTGCTCCCATGTGGAAACAGAATCACCCACATTTCACATAGCTCGAGTGCAAAATAAAAAACAATGGGTAGAAATTATAGGAAGGAAGATGGCAGAGTAGAAACAGGACTTCCACGCAGCTCTGGTTTCCACCTCCTCCAATACATGTAAAAAGAGACTCTAAACAAACTTTAGAGCTAAAGAACCCACAAAGTGACAGAGAGAAACAAATCTCCCACTGAAGGAAGCCTGACAGGATGGCAGGAAGGGGCCATCACAGCACTGAGGGCAGTCCCACCTGAGCCATGGTTTTAGCCCTGAGTGGTGGCTAGAGCAGACTTTACAGGAGTAAATCACTAGCAGTTGTAGCGGCTTCCAGACTTCTCAATCCAAAAATGCCAAAGACAAATTAAAATGTCAGTGTGGAACTTGGTTGGTACAGGGGAGGATAGAACAGTGTGGTCTGGCTGTTAACCCCAGAGTGAGAAGTAGAGGAGGTCCAGTGGCTTCAGCCACTGCCACATGGCCGCTTCTGGAGCTCCTGGCCTGCAGACTGTAGGGGGACCAAGAAACCATTAAGAGGCTAAGCTCTCTTGCTTTGACCTGCTTGGATTCAGATTGCAGTCTTGGGTGATGATCCTTGGGTATGTGACCAGTGAGCCAGAATGTGTGGGGACTGTAGAGAGGGTGCCATCTAATAGCTCCAGCAGCTGCAAAAAACCCCAGCAATTTGGGACATTGCTCTCTCCATTCTGGAAGCAGAGTTCTGCCATGGCAAAGAGCTCAAAAATCAAGTAATTAGCTGCCAATACGAGCAAGCAACGGAAGCACAAACAGATGATAGAATCCTTTTTTGGGGACCAAAAGGATCAAAGCATGGAGCAGGAGGAAGACATCGAAGTCAGAACCCCTGCATCAAAAACCTTCAAGAAAAATATGAATTGGGGATGGCCAGGTGGCTCAGTGAGTAAAAACACTGGCTCCAGTGCCAGGATGACCTGGGGATCAAATCCGGGCTCAGATACTTAGCACCACACCCAGAAATAACTGGCCGTGTAACCTTGAGCAAGTTATTTAACCCCAATTGCTTTAAAAAAAAAAATAAGAATTGATTACAGGCCATGAAGGAGCTCAAGAAGGATTTTGAAAATAAAGTAAGAGAAGTGGAGGAAAAATTGGGAAGAGAAATGAGAATGATGCAAGAAAATCAAGAAAAGTGAGACAACAGCCTGCTAAAGGAGACCCAAAAATACACCGAAGAAAATAACACCTTAAAAAATAGACTAACTCAAATGGCAAAAGAGGCCCAAAAAGCCAATGAGGAGAAGAATGCTTTAAAAAGCCAAATTTGTCAGATGGAAAAGAAATTTCAAAAAGTCACAGAAGAGAATAACTCCTTCAAAATTAGATTGGAGCAATCAGAAGCTAATGACTTTATGAGAAATCAAGATACTATAAAACAGATCCAAACAAATGAGAAAATAGAAGGCAATGTGAACTATCTCACTGGAAAAACCACTGACCTGGAAAATAGATCCAGAAGAGATAATTTAAAAATTATCAGACTACCTGAAAGCCACGATCAAAAGAAGAGCCTAGACACCATCTTTCAAGAAATTATCAAACAAAATTGCCCTGATATTCTAGAACCAGAGGGCAAAATAGAAATGGAAAGAATTCACCAATCACCTCTTGAAAAAGATCCCAAAGAGAAAACCCCAAGGAATATTATAGCCAAATTCCAGAGTTCCCAGGTCAAGGAGAAAATACTGCAAGCAGTCAGGAAGAAACAATTTCAGTATTATGGAAACACAATCAGGATAACACAAGACCTAGCAGCTTCTACATTAAAGGATCAAAGGGCTTGGAATATGATATTCTGGAGGTCAAAGGAGCTGGGACTAAAACCAAGAATCACCTACCCAGAAAAACTGAGTATAATGCTACAGGGAAAAATATGGTTATTCAATGAAATAGAAGACTTTCAAGCATTCCTGATGAAAAAAATCAGAGCTAAACAGAAAATTTGACTTAAAATACAAGAAGCAAGAGATGCCAGGAAAAAGAAAACATAAGGAACTTATTAAAGTTGAACTATTTACATTCCTACATGGAAAAACAAAAATTGTAACTCATAAGACTTTTCTCAGTGTAAAGATAGTTGAAGGGAATGTATGTGTGTGTGTGCATGTATGTGTGTGTGTGTGTAGACAGAAGGCACAGGATGAGTTGAATATGAAGGGATAATATCTAAACAATAAAATTAAGAGGTGAGAGAGGAATTTATTGGAAGAAAAAGAAAGGGAGCTATAGATTACAGTAAATTATTTCATATAAAAGAGGCAAGAGAAAACTGTTACAATAGAGGGAAAGAGAAGGAAGGTGAAAGGGAATGGGACAACCTGATTCTCATTGAATTTGGCTTAAGGAGGGAATAACATACACACTCAATAGGGTATCTTACCCTACAGGAAAATAGGGGGGTAGGGGATAAGAGTGGGGGATAAGAAGGTAGGGGATAAGAAGGGAGGGCAGATTGGGGAAGAGGGTAGTTAGAAGCAAACATTTTTGAAAAGGGATAGGGTCAAAGGAAAAAATAGATTAAGTGGGGGGCCAGGATAGGATGGAGGGAAATATAGTTAGGCTTTCACAGTATAACTACTATGGAAATGATGTGGGTAACTTCACATGTACAATCTATATTGAATTGCTTATCTTCCCAGTGGGGGTGGGTGAGGATGAAAGAAAGGAAAAAAAATCTGGAACTCAAAGTTTTAAAAACAAATGTTTAAAAATTTGTTGTTTTTTTTACATGAAACTGGGAAATAAGATATACAGGTACTAGGGTATAGATACCCATCTACCCTACTAGAAAGTTAGGGGAGTGAAGGGGGAGGATATAAGAGAGAACAAATTGGGGGTAGGGGTATTCAGCAGGTTTGCTATTTTGGGGTGGGGGGTAGGGGAAAGTTGGGGAGAGAAAAAATTGTAACTCAAAATCTTGTAGAAATGAATGTGGAAAACTAAAAATTAAATAATTTTTAAAAAAGAAAAGAAAAGAAGAAATTATAGGAAGGCAGGTTATTGTTTGAAATAAGGAAAATCTTCCTTATAATCAGAACAACCAAAAAAATAGGAATTAGATTTAGGAAGTCATAAGCTCCCCAAATCTGGAAATAGAGAGAGAGATCCAATGGCATCCTCTTAGCAATTCTGTAGAATGGATTCCTTTAGGGGTCTGGGCTTTCTGGTTCCTAGGTTCTCCTTCAGCTATGAGATGCTATACTTTTACTAAGGCATCTAAATCCTCACTCACTGCAGAGAGTAGATATGGTGCCAGTTGCATAAGTCATTCAGATACCTGCCAACCTTCTGGTAGTGCTTTATCTGAGGGAGGTGTTCCATGTGTATGAGTGTCTATTCCATAGGTCACCTTGTAAATAACCACTGCGCACAATGCCAGAGAGACTCATGTTCCAGTTCTACTCTATCACTAACTGCCCTTTGACCTTGGTTGAGTTTTTCTGAGTCATAGTTGCTTCATCTATAATATGATGGTGATGGATACCAGTGTTGCCAAACTCAGATTGAAATGGGGGCAACTAAGCTATATATAAAGATGCTTAAGGGCCACATATTGACTTGGGAACTCACATACTAACATTATCTTCATTCAATTGTATTTTTATTCATTTTGTTAAATATTTTCCAATTTAATTTGGCTCATGCCACACTTTTTACAGGTTGCTTGGGACCTGGAGCCAGTGTGCTTGCCTCTTCTGGATAAGACGGTGTCTAAGGACCCTTCAAACTCCAAAGTCCTTTTTGGATTAAAGTTGCCTACTTCAAAGTGCTAACATTGTTTTTTTAATCTCCCTTACCCTTGGACCCGCTGAGCTAAACAATATCCTTTGCTGTCAAACAGAGCAAGGTAGGAACTGTGCTGGATCTTCTCTGTCCACCATTTTTCTCAAGGATTTAGCAGAGTATCTTTCATATAGTAACACTCCTATAAAGGATATTTGCATTTCCCTCATTTTTCCTGAAAGAAAGAAAAAGACTGTATCTGTGATGGCCTGTTCCTGAAAGCACTAGCTCTAACTTATGAGCTCTCCTGGGCCTTGGCTAAGATTTCTAAGGGGAATTTTTCCAGATCTTCAAAATCATCATGCTTCCGTGCTCCTACCTTATGTTTCAACATCACCAACAACCATATGCCCCTACTGCACCCTGAATGCCACAGACAGCACACACTAGTTATGGATTGGGACCGTATTTCCCTTTTTTGTCAGGTTCTTCTCAGGAACCAAAAACCTTGTTCCTAAATTCCCACAGCATAGGTTCAAATGTAAGTCATGGGGTGGCTAGGTGGTGCAGTGAACAGAGCACCAGCCCTGAAGTCAGGAGGACCTGAGTTCAAATCCAGCCTCAGACAAATCCAGCCTCAGACACTTGACACACTTACTACGGTAGCTGTGTGACTTTGGGCAAGTCACTTAACCCCAGTTGCCCTCCAAAAAGCAAAAAAAAAAAAAGTAAGTCACACTTTTCCATAACATTAGATTTTACATACATCAAGGGCAATTTATAACTAATGAAATTTTTAAGAGTTAACATATATTATTATATATTATAATACTATATATATGTATATATAGTGGGTGTGTGTATGTGTATCCAGCATATTCCTATGTATATTTAACATGTTATGGGTGGCAGGGGGAGAGGTGCCCGTGGAGTCTGGAAGACTTCAAGTTCAAGACTGACATGTGACCCTGGGCCGATCATTAAGCCTTTTAGTATTCCTGGTAAATTCTCTGAGGCTTTAGACTGCAGAGCAGGGGCCATACTCACCGAGGAGTTACCACAATTTGCCTCACCAGGAGTTCTCTATACCAGAGGAATCCTATGTATTGGGTTTGTTTTTGTTGTTGTTTCTATCCCTCTATGACTGTGAAGTAATTAAGAACCAATGTGGTACTGAACACCTCATTAACTACTATGGAAACCACAGAGCTCTTTCTCAATCCTTCATAAAGAGCTGGTGACTATGGAGCCATGGACAAGGACTTCAAAAGCTTTGCCTGTCCCCAGGCAGGTGCAAGATGTTTTACAGAATATCAGAGCTAGGAAGGAACATCTAAGATAATCTGATAACATAGTTCACAAAATCACAGAGTTGGGATAGACTTTAGAGCCTAATCAGTTCAACCCACTCCCAAAACAGGTCCCCAATCACTTGAATCTAGCTTGAAAGCTTCCATTTGCTTAAAGAGGGTTTGTTTTGTTTTACTTTGTTTTCTCAACTCAAGGACTGAGTCTGTTTCTCAGCCACACGACACTCTTGGTACAATCTTGTGGACCAAGAAAAACAAATACAATCCCACCTCCACTTAACAGCACTTCATCAACATGAAGAAGTTATCATGAACCCTCTAAGTCATCTTCTCATTTCCATTTCCTTCGATATATTCTTGCATGACATGGCACCCAACCCCTAAAGTACATTCTAATAATTTTTGTTAATCTGCACTAGTTCAATGTGGCTAGATAAGTATTTTTATTTTTGAAAAATTTAGAGATTTTAGTGTACCATAAGCTCATAGGAGTCAACAGAGTCTCATGGTTGTCAAAAATCTGATGAGATTGTAGACTGCTCTAACAGAATAAGACTTTTCAAAATGAAGAAGGTAGTTGTTCTACCAGATTCTGTAATTCTACTGGATTCTACCATGGCAGGCCATATCTGGAATATTATGATCAATATTAGTCATCACATCTTAGGAAGACCATTTCTGTTGAGGAAAAAGTTTTGTCTTATAAGAATTGATTGAGTTGGGAAAAAATGGATTTTTGCTTAGTAAGAATTTAATAAATGTATGTGACATTGAATTGAATTGATGTTTCAACTAAGGAAGATGGCAGAGGACATCATAACTGATATCAGAATAGCCCTTGTTATCTCTTCTACCAAGGATATGCAGTACTGAAAGAAAAGTCCTACTGAATGGAATGGAATTCTTTGGCTTCTTATTATGTATAGTCTAAAGAGGGTCTAGATTGCAAAAATTAATTATTGTTGCCCATCCCCTAGAAAGTCTATCAGAGGAGACAATGAGGAGCTCCAGGAGGAAGTGAGCAAATGCTGGGAGTTTGGGAGGAGTTTCCTCTGAAGTTCAAGAGAAATTCTAGAGAAGTATTAGAAAGGCCACCACCACCAAAGGCTACAATGACTTATACCACTGCCATGGGAGCCTCTGATAAAAGATTCAGAAGGTTGGGGAAAGAAAGCCTAGGTGGGAAATTTCATCAGAGTTGTGTAAGCAAGAGTGAGGTGGAAAGGATATGAATGCTGGAGAGGCATGGTAATGTGATGGCTGTGATGGCTAGTGCTTGGCACAACTGGGATTCCACTGGAACTTCCATCAGTTCTCTCCCCCAAAGCCTCACAGAATATTTGATGGTAGGTAAGCAAGAAAAATGTTTGATTGTTGCTGATATTCCTCTCACTGAGAATCCATGTAGATAGAAAAATCACTTTTCCCCCTTCTCTCTTCTCCGAGAAGGCATATGTCTCATGCAAAGTGTTTTTTTTGTTCTATAAGTTTGTTCATAATTCCTGATTTAATTAGTACTTTAATGCCAGCTTACTCTAGATAAAATATGATTGATCTTAATTGCTTTTTATTTGTGTTTTATTATTTGTGAAGAGGGAATTGCAAAAGAGAGAAAGAGTGACTAGTTTGGGTGTACATAAATTTGGATACTGACTGGGGGATGAGAAATGATGTGACAGAAAATGGTATTGATTTATTTTGTTTAATAAACATTCCAGAGTGATTTAAACTGGGTCCAGTGCTTTCGCCCTTAAGTGAAAGCAAGTCAATAGTCATTGACATCTGGTAGAAGGCTGAGTTTTTTGAGTCATGTTGCCTCCTCCTTTGAGTTCCTTCAATGCATATACAGAGAAAGGACTCTATAGGCAGGTTTGAAAGGAAGTGACTTTAAAGTAAATTAGGCCTATAGGAAGAGGAAGAAGTATCTAGATCCAGCCAGAAATGGCCATATTCCATGAGTGGGTACCAGAGGAGGGAAAGAATATTGCTCATTTTCATTTTGGCCAAATAAATCTCCACAGATACATAGTACAAAGGCTACACAAGTATTTAAGGACTTCCATGTGGAATAAGGGTTAGATATGGTCTACTTAGCCCCAGAGAGTAGAACTAAAAGCAATGAATAAAAGTTAGAGGGTGGAATGTTTAATCTTGATGTGGGGATGGGGCAGATGGATTGCCTAATAAATAGAACTATCCCTGAGAGCTAGCTACCTCAGGAAATACTGGGCTCTTATCATTACAGATCTCACAACTCCATAATTATTAGCATTTATACAACACTTTAAGATTTGCTAAGTACTTCATACGTATTAACTCATTTGATCCTCAAAACAACCCTGAGAGGGAAATACTATTATTATACCTATGTAACAAATGAGGAAACTGAAGCACAGAAAGGCTAAGTGACTTGCTCAAGATCACACAACTAGTGTCTGAGGAAGGATTTGAATGCAGGTCTTCCTGCATTCCTATGCTTCCTAGTCACATGCTCTAACCACTACACTACATAACTGCCCCTATTGGCTGAATGACCATTTGTCAGAGATTATAGAGGCAGCTCTTCAAATGTCAGTTGACAAGTATTTATTACGTAGTTGGTATGTCTCAGGCACTATGCCTGCCTAAGAACCAGTAGAGGTGAGACTCACATTTTCCTAGTTCCCTGTGATGTTCTTTCCCCTGCACTTCAATGTTGATTACTTTAAATCCCCTTCCATCATGAACCTTCTATGTTCCAAGCTCCCCTTTAGGTCTGATGTTTTGTGAATTATATTCTAAATTCCATTCTACCTTTAATATGCCATGTTTCATGTTGGCAGTGTCCTTTTAGCCCTGACATTCTTTTTTAACATCCCTCTATCTCTGACATTGTATTACAATGTCCTAAGATCCATTCTAGTTATGGTGTTCCAAGATTTTATGTCCTTTTGCAAATGATGATATTGGTGCCACTGAGACTCTGGGAGGGGTGAGACCCTGGGAAGGTCAAACCTCTGACTCTCCTCCTCCATCACCAACAGCCAATCCTTCAGCTGGATGGGATTGAAATTGCTTGTATTTGAACCACATTAATACGCTCAAATGGTGCACAAATCCAAACAGAATTCTATATTGTCCTTTCCAGGCAGTCATATTTTCAATTGATGGCCAAGAGGAGGGATAAACAAGAGTGCAGATGTAAGACAAGCTACAGTGGGCATGACAAACGGAAGCAACAATGCTTAGCTGTACAGTGTAATACAGAACTCCTTGCTTTCTGAAAGGAACTGGGGGAAAGCGTAGGACTGAAATTCCAAGGTCTGAATAGGATGACCAGGTTTTTAATTACAAATTTAGTAGAGGTTCATCCTGAAAGCTTAGTCTTTACCAAACTGCAAGTCTCCTGATGTTCAGTTTTTTATAGTTAATAAGAACAGCTGTTTTCAGTGAGCCCTTGGCTGTGATCTCCCAGTTTTCCTGGTCATGAAATAAGGGAGGAGGCCTTAATTTGAGTACTGGCTCTAACACTGTGACCTTAAGTTAGCCCACCTCTGTGGGATGTGTTTTCCTATTCTCTACAGGGATTATCTACAATAATCAGAGGTTCTTTAAGCAGGGATCTGTGACCTTTTAAAAAAATTTGATTACTGCATTTTAATATGATTGGTTTCTTTTGTGATCTTACAGATTCTAGTTTATGCATTTAAAGAATGTTATTCTGAGAAAGAACCCATAGGTATTATCAGATTTCTAATGGGGTCCATGACAAAAAAAAGCTAAGGGCCCCTGGGCTAGATGGTTTTTAAGGTCTCCAGAATTCTATATTCTAGGTTCAAATTTACTTCAGTTTTAGTAAACTACATTCTATCTTATGTTCTCTGTTCTAAGGTTCCTTTCAGACACAAATTTTTTATTCTGTTTCCTTCTAGCTTTAACATTTTTTATTCTAGATGTTAAGATCCTTTCTTTCCCTACTATCCTGCTACAAAAATATTCTCCTAAGAAAGGAACTGGAGGAGTAGCCAGGCACTGCATTGACCTAGGTTCCGTAGTTGGTGTTCAGTTGTTTTTCACTCACCTCCAAATCCTCATAACCTAGAGCACCAGCCCTGGAGTCAGGAGGACCCGAATTCAAATCTGGCCTCAGACACTTGACATTTACTAGCCGTGTGACCTTGGGCAAGTCACTTAACCCCAGTTGCCCTGCCTTCCCCCCTCCAAAAAGCAGAAAAAACAAAAACAAAAAACAAATCTTTATAACCCCATTTGGGGTTTTCTTGGCAAGGACACTAGAGTGGCTTGCCATTTCCTTCTCTAGCTCATTGTACAGATGAGGAAACTGAGGCAAACAAGACTAAGTGACTTGCTCAGAGTCACACAGCTAGTAAGTGTCTGAGGCAAGATTTGAACTCAGAAGTCTTCCTGATTCCAGGCCCAGTAGTCTGTCCACAGCACCAACTAGCTGCCCTATATAAGTGTGCATATGTGTGTGTTTGTGTGTGTATACATATATATACATACATATATATGTACACACACTCAACCACATATACATATATGTGTAGATATATGTGTGTATATGTGCACAAACTCACATATATAAGCATGTGTATATATGCACACATGTGTATAGATATCTGTGTGTTTATATATGTGTATATGAATAAATATTGTGCTTATCTATGTACACATATACCTATATGTACTGATTTCTGTCCCGATTTCTGTCCCAGTTGTGTAGGAGTTGAGAGAATGCTTCAGATTTGGAGCTGTTGGTCCTGGCCCCAGTTTGAGGAGCTTACTAGATTTCCTTGCTTTCTCTGCCTCCATATCCCTTAAGTGTCTATAATTCAGTTACATTATCTTTCCTTTGAGGATTCTTCTCATGTACACTAAATATAAAGGAGACTTTTGCCCTCAGTGTTGACTTGGTTTAGCTGGTTCCTTTGCAAAGTCCTTTTCTTTCTTTCCCCAGACTTTAACAGGGTTGGGGAAAGGAGAAGTACACAATGGAAGGTAAGAGTGTAACTGCAGGCTGATTGAGATGTTCAAGCACTATTATCTGATAAGAGGCAACATAGATTAGTAGCTAGAGTTCTGGATTTGGAATCAGAAAGACATGAACTCTAATCCCACCTCAGATATTTAGTTGCTTGGCAATACTGGGCAAATCATTAATCTTTTTATGCATCAGTTTCTTCAACCATAAGGTAGGAATAATACTAGCACTTATCACTGGACTGTTATTAGGATCAAACAAGATGGTATATATAAAGAATACAGCAAACCTTAGTGATCTATGAATGTGAGTTTTGCTGTCACAGGTCTCAGAGAGGAAACGGGTTACAGAAAGCTTTTACCATTATTGGGGGGGATGGTGGGGAAGGAAAGAAGGAAAGAAGAGAGGAAGGAAGGAAAGAAGGAAGGAAGGAAGGAAGGAAGGAAGGAAGGAAGGAAGGAAGGAA
>NW_027185694.1:32879255-32944082 GCF_028583685.1 Petaurus breviceps papuanus | reverse complement strand
AAGGAAGGAAGGAAGGAAGGAAGGAAGGAAGGAAGGAAGGAAGGAAGAAAGGAAGGAAGGAAGGAAGGAAGAAAGGAAGGAAGGAAGGAAGGAAGGAAGGAGAAAAGGGGGAAGGAGGGAAGGAAGGAAGGAAGGAAGGAAGGAGAAAAGGGGGAAGGAGGGAATGTGGTAGGTGAAATATGAAATGACTGAAGAAGCAAAGGTTCTATCTTTCAAGCATATCGATTTGTTAACCAATGCATGTCAATTGTTTAACAAAGCAGGACCAGGTGGCTTCCTCAGTTTAAGAATGGAACCCAAATAGAGGGGGAGATAGACTTTTATATATAAAAAATTAATCAAAGAAGGCCAATTAATTAAAAGGAAACAATATAACATTAGATAATCTGATTTCTAATTGAAGGAAAGATTAGGGACTTTTCAAGTTGGGAAAAGGAGAGTGAACAGGTGCAATTCCCTTAATTTAATAAAAGAGATGTCCCACTCCCCCTAAGTGTCTGTAAATAATCAAAGAAACAGGGAAACAATAACCAATTGGTCAGTGTGGGGTAGATTTTCAGATAAGACATATGGGTTGCTTAAGATGGACAATTGTGAGAAAACTCCTTGCATCAGTCTTTGAATCTGACTGAGTTTCTGGTCAGGATAGCCTAGGTCTTTAGTTAAGGTCCTCTAAATAGCAAATAGACATGATCCAGTTTCCTAACCATGAAGGGCTAGGTTCAAACAATGCAATAAAGTTTTCTCCCAAGTCCCATAATTGAACAAGATTTTCTCACAAGACAGAAGTTGGACTAGGCCCATAATTGAATAGAAAGGGAACTGAACTAGCTCCAGAATTGAGTCACAAGATGGGGTCAGTGTGGCCCACTCAATTCCCACAATTCCCCAGTTCTCTCAGGAAGGGAGGGAGGCAGGGAGAAAATACTTTTCCTGGATCTCAAGAGTTCAAAGAGCCTTTCTGCGTCATCTAGCCTGAGACCTTTATGTTATAAAGGTAACTTGGCTTTGAACACGGAATGCATTAGAAATGCCCTGCCTCCTTCCAGACAGATGTGTGTGCCAGCTCAGTGTTTGGGTGCCTTGGGAAGAATGGACTCCTTGGCTGCTGCTGACCAGCAATATATGATTCCATGCTTGAGTGCTTTGGGGATGATGAAGTAATTCCCTTACTAGGCACTGAGCAAGAAGATCAAGATTCAGTAGACTCTTGAAGACCAGATTTAGCAGACCGTTGTCCTTTTCCTTCACCCTTCCATGGGGCATTGTGTAACAGAAACTTCCTATGAGGGGTGTGGGAACTTGGCCAGCAGGCAGGATTGAGTTCATGGCAGCTAAGGCTCATGTCCTGACTATGCATGTCTGAGGTCAAATCTCAGAGCCACGGCTGTGTTTTCAGGTCTGTGTTTATTTCTGGAGAAGAGATAGATGATCTAATAGTCAAGTACAGGCCTTGAGGTGAATATGTCCAGGCTTAGAGGTCACCATGTAAATACAAGAGGTCCAGAGTTTGTGGGTCAGGATGATAACTGGTAGAGGGAGTTTCTGCATCAGTGTAAATAACCCCCTAAAAAACCCAAGACCTAGTCTGGTTTCCCAGAAGACATGGATTTTGACGGAGTAGTACACAGCTAAGTTGAAATATAACAATGCCATGTCAGCATTCCTGAAAATTTGTATATGTCCTGACCAGGTTTAAGTCACCATCTCCCAGGAAAGTATAACAACAATTATAAGTTGCTCAATTCTATTTTGTCTTTTTTTTAATAATTCATGCTTGCAGGTTTTTTTTAATTTAGCATTTCTTTTGTAAGAAATAAGTATCTCTCCCATGTTTGATTTATCATGTAGATTGAATACTTTTCTATGCTTCTCCCTAACTCTCTCTGCTTTCCCTTTTGAGGATGACTAAATCATCAACCTAAACTTTAAAGAACTTCACCCCAAGACACAAGACTGGTGCTGTAATGAGTTGAAGAGTACAATAAAAGGATCCTAACCCCATCTTATTGCAGGCTAGGCTTTTCCAAGACTGGGACTGGTCTAGACAACATATATGAGTTCAAAGTAGATGGACCATGTGATGAAGATAGAAACATTAGAACATGGCCGTCTTCCCAGGCCCAGTAGAAGTTTCTTATTAGTAACTAAAGGAACATACCAAAGGAGGGAATATAACTTATCCAAAGTCACATAGAAGGCTAATGACAGAACTGGGAATTCAATGCAAGTGTCCCATCTTCCATCCTATTATTTCTGCATCCATAACACACTCTTTTCTTTAGGTAGTACTATCTCTCTGTGGCTCAAAAACACAAATAACTATAACCCAGACAGAACAGCTATCAGTGTGTGTCCCAAGTATCACAGACCTTCCATCTAAGTTATAACAACTTAATGTAAACTTTTGAGTAATACCTTCTTAGATTCCCATTATACTAGAAGAACCATTGGATCATAGATTTAGAGCTTAAAGGAGCCTTAGAAGAGGAAACGAATGCTTGCCTTGTTTGAATAACAAAGTAGCCCAAGTCCAACAATCCTGAAAATAAGGGCAAGCAAGGCAAGGGTGAAGATACAGGTATAGGAAGTATTGCAAAAGAGTTCCTCAGATTTCCACCGATCATCTTTTCCTTGAGAAAAAGAGAAGTACAAAGAATATTTAGAGGATTCTAAAATTGTGAAGGACAGAGATTTGATAAGTGGTACTCTGGGATGACTCAAGAAAGAAATTGAAGGGGGGAAAAGGGACATGACAACAGTGAGGACTAGAGCTAAAGGGCAAGAAGAAGGGCTTGAGATGAAGAATAACAATTTATGGGATAGGGGAGAAGGAAGAAATGCAGAAAGAGGGGAATAGAGGTTGATGAGGAAAGGGGAAGGGAAAATGAAAGAGAAGAAACTTGAAAACAAGGAAGAAAAAGATGAAAGGAAGTTGAAAAAGACTTGGAAGGAGGAAAAAATCTGAATCTGAAGACCAAGGAGGAGGGCTTGAGCTTGAGAACAGGATGGTATAGTGGGTATATAGATGGTATATAGACTGCTTCTATAGTCAGAGGACTTTGGTTGAAATTCTACTGTGTGACCATCTGTCCCTTAACTTTCCTGGGTTTTATCTTCTTAATCTGCAAGAATATTGGACTATGTGACCTCTGAGGTCACGTCCAGCCCTTGATCTATGCTACTATGATCCTATAACAGGTAAAGAAAGAAGAAAAAAAATGGAATTGAAGAATAAGGGTTTACAGAGAAAAGGGAGAAGGCATGGAAGAAAAGGCATCATGTCTGGTTCCCAGGACCTGTGTTCAAATCCCACTTCTGATTCTGGGAAAACTGCAAACCTCCTTGCCTCATTCCTTCTTCATCTCTTCTGGTTTAAGAGAATGAGAGAGAGAAAAGGAATTTGAAAAAGATTGAGGGAAAGACTCAGACTAAAAGACAAGAGATGCTTGAGGACAGGAAAAAGAAGAAGTAAAATGAAGTTAATGAGACAAAAGAAAGGAAATTTAGGGCCAATTTACGAGTCTCCAGTTTATCAGGAAGAATGGAGTTCTAAACAAAGTGGAAGGAAGACAATGAAGATAAAATGAAGCGGAGAGAAAAGGATCAAATGAGACACACCCCAAATTCTGAACTATAAGGTAGGAGGAAAAGCAGTAATGACACCCAAAATATCACAGGAGACAAAAGCCAATAAATGGGCTAACAATAAAATCCATTAACTGCAATGCCTACATACCAAAGAACAAAGTACATGTAACAAGAAAGATGCACCAGGGATCCTAACAGGAGGAGACAAATTTGATACCACTGCAATCGTCTGAGACTTGGAAGGATGAGGCTGGTGACTGAAGCATATTTCTCAAAGGGTGGACCTCATTCAAAAGAAACACTGACACCAATCCCCTTGTCCACCATCATAAGACTTAACCTCCTGCCTAATAACACACACCTGGCCCAAATTGCTCCTTTAACAAGGGCTCCCAGGCCTCTCTTAGCTCTGAAGTAATGGGAGTGAGCCATTTACTCTGCACTCCATCACACCAGCTCCAATAGGATCCCATCTTCCTGATTCAGTTGGGTGACTCCCTTCCTTGCCATAAATCTTTCTTCTCTAATCATTTGCAGACATCCAGCCAGGTTGTGGTTGTGATGACAGCCTGAATTTCCCTGTTTTTCTTACTCTGCTCAGATATCTCTAGCTAGTGTCACTAAATCTTGTCCAAAGATAATAATCACGAAATTACAGTCTCAGAGTTGAAAGGGGCCTCAGAGACCATTTAGTGAACCTTCTGCCTATAGAGGAAACTTCTCTATATCATATCAAGCAAGTAAACAGCCATCTGGTCTTTGTTGGAAAAACTCTTGTGAAGTTAGTTCATTCTGCTTTGGATAGCACTAATCCTAATAAATGAAAAAATAAACATTTCTTGAGCTTTATTCTGTGCTAAGCGGTGGGGACTATACAGAGAGTAACAGCCCCCCATTCCCAAGGAGTTTACATTCTAATAGGATAATGAGAGAAGTGGTGGCTAAAAAGGGGATTTTTATTTTAAGTTTGAGTCATAGAAATGGTGAGTTGGGTATGTGGTAGGCAGTTGAATAAATAACTGACTCTCCAGAAGCAGCAGTAGAGTTGATTTGATCAGTGGACCCGGAATAAGAAATAGAAAGAAGGAGCGAGTTGGGTGGTGGGGACAGGAGAGAGAAAGGTATGGAGCCTCGGGCCAAGGGAGATGACAGTGGGTGAAACTAACTAGTCGGCCCTTACCAGTTTAGATTTCTGGGCCCCAGAGCAGTGGGAATGATAAAGATGAGTGGGTTAACTTCCTCTGGTACTTCAGACAAGAACACTAAGGGTTGGGCTGTGGAAGTCCAGATTTGGAATAGAAGATGCTGGTCCAGCAGGTGTAGTAGCAGTAGGTAAGAAGAATTGAATGATCACCTGGTGGAAATGTATATGGGGAAGGTCTTTCATCAAACCTAAATTTGCGTCTTTGCAACTCCTGCCCATTAAACTAAGTCTGACCCTTGGATGTCCGGCCATAAACTTTTTAGAACTGAGGCCCCAACAGTTGTGCCAATAGCTCGAGGGATCAGAAATGTGAGTTTCCATAGGCACATGGAATAGCTTTCTCATAAGCTTCCCACCTGGGTTGGCTTTCTGGGTGCCAATCTGTGACAGTCCCTGTTGGTACGTTGATCAAAGGACTGAAAGCAGGCAGGAATATTGAGTTCATCCTAGAGCTCCAGCCCCTTCATGGGACTGTAGAATCTCAGAGCCCAAAGGGATGCTGCAAGTCATCTAATACAACCTCATGTCACAGATGAGGAAACTGAGGCCCAAAGAGGATGAGTTCTCAAGGTCATATGATTTCTTTTATATGTTCCTCTTTGAAATTTTGATTGATGTCTTTTTTTGTTTCACTGAATTCAGTTCAATATACATGCCTCCCCCCTCCTTCCTAGAGAGCCATCCCCTTGTAGCACAGATTTTAAAAGGAAGGGGGGGGAGGATTTTAACAAAACCAAGCACTGTGCTTACTATGTCTGGCAATATATGGAATATTCCACACCCACAGTCCTTCAGTACTATAACAATAGGCAAGGGAAGGGAAGGAAATAAATGTTTATATACCACCTGCCTGCTATAGGACAGGCACTGTGCTAAGAGTTTTACAAATATTATCTCATTTGATCCTCACAACAAACTATTGGGAGGTAAATGCTATTATTATTCCAATTTTACAGTTTAGGAAACTGAAGCTAACAGAAATTAAGTGACTTGCCCAGGGTCACACAGTATCTGCAATGGGATTCCTGACTCTAGGTTCAGAGCTCTAATCACTACACACAATTAAAGTATTTCAGTGCATTTATAGGAAGCTTACATTACTGCTGACATAAGTCTGGCAATAGATCATGGAATCCTAGCTTTAAAGGTAGATTGCACCTAAGAGACCCCTGAGCCCATGCCTCCACCTCATTTTACTGAGGAATGAAATGATGGACAACAGAGGAAAGTGACTAGTCCAAGGGCATACAGATAGCCCTCATGCTTCTCAAAGCACTTTCCCATCCATTATCTCATTTGATCTTCACGATAACTTTGTGAAATAGTTCAGTAGCCATTCCCACCCTTGTTTGACAAATGAGAAAATGGAGTTTCAGAGACCTCCATTGAAGGAAACTGCTCAAGGTCACAAAAAGTCAGTGACAAAGTCTGTAGTTGAACTCAGGCCTTGAGATGGATCCTTGCATTTTTTATTCTACTGTTCCGTGCAATTTCATTCTAATAATGGGGAGTAAAGAAGCCATTCTCTAGATAGTATCTCCCAGGCTATTGGGAGATAATAACGATGATGACATCAACGATGATGATGATATTGAACATTAAACACTTTAATGTTCACAAAACACTTTCCTCATAACAATCCATAAAGGCAGGTAGCATAAATAGTTTAACACCCACTTGACAGATGTGAAAAGTAAGGCCAAAGAAGTTAATTGAATTTCTCATGGTCAATGACTAGTAAGTATCAAAGCCATATCTTCTGATTCCAAGACCTATACTCTTTGAAACATACCAACACCTCTCTAAAGCCAATGTTGAATGACAAAAGTGCACTTCTTAGGACAAGGTACCAAATCATCTTGATCTTAATGCAAATATTTGAATTCTGGAATATCCCTATGCTATAAAACTGATAAATATAAGGAAAACAGAGAATCATAGAAAGACTTACATGAAATGAAAGAACAAAATAAGTCAAACTAGGAAAATAATATAAAAAATGACTACGACAATGATAATGGGAAGAAGAAAAAAGAAAAAAAACTGGATACTATGTCATTATAATGATCAAGCCTGCTCTCAAAGCAAAGATGAGAAAAATGTATCTCCCTCCCTTCTATGATGAGGTGGGAAACTCAGTGCTTGGAGTGTTATGTAATATCATAATCAGTTGATATGTTAGTAAGTCTTATTGTACCATTGTTGTTGTTTTTTTCTTTTTTGTTACAAAAGATTGGGACCAGGGAAAGGGGAAGGAGATATTCAGAAATGAAATGATATAAAAACAAAAGATATAAAAATTTTTTCTTTTTTTAAAGATAAATACATAGTTGAGGGGGTTGAAAGGGATTATTTCTACATCTTCCCACTCCAAATCTAGGATCTTCCCAGGTGGCTCTGTATCCTTAGAGAGTGGTCACCATTTTTCTACATACTTAGCATACCAGAAACTTTGCCAACTCTGAGTGTCTTGGGACTACTCACTATGTTGCTATTCCATTTCATTTATACTTCTCAGCTCATTTGCAAAACAAAGATGATGGACAGATCCTGAACTTAACAAATGATCAAACATTTCCTTGCCCTAACCACTTTCCCAGGTTCTATTTAAAAATCATTCCTCAGTTGCCCCCAAGGGAGCCTCCCTTAGAACTGGTTTCTCCAGTTTTATAATGTCAGGATTATTTTGTTTATAGAAAAAAAAATAACAGGCATAATTTCCACCAAGGGAGAAGATGGGTCATTCCATCTCAGAGACACAAAAAAATGAATAGAAACTATGTCAGAAAAGGAAAGATGGACAGGATTGTTTTCCCAAGGCTCCTCTCCAGCCATGGAGTAGATGGATTTATAAATGAACTAATCTTATTCTTATTGTAGGGAACCTAGAAATTCCATTATTTTTTGGAATGTAAAAGCCTTTGTCAGCCAGAGGAGTCCATGGTACATCATTCTAATTATTCCCCAAAATAACTCCCTCCAGAATATTAAGTAAATAAAGATAATTTCACAGGGATTTTTAAAAATAAAATATACACATTTGGTAGAGTTCTACTTTCTTATCTATGTTTCTTTGCTAATGCTTTTCCTTACACCTAGAATCTCTCTCTCTCTCACACACACACACACACACACACACACACACACACACACACACACCCCTACCCTATTTGGATTGCAATCTGTCTTAAAAAAAACAGATAAATAAAAGATATTTAATCCAAAGCCACCTTCTCAATGAAGCATTTATTGATTTCTATTGTAGTGAATGATCTTTCCTTTTGAATCTCATATAACAATTTGGCTATAGCTCTCTAGTCCACTTTGCATGTATATAATGTTATATATTATCATTATCTCCATTATGTGTCATCCCCATATCACTTACAAAAAAACTGTGAGTTCTCTGGGGGCAGAGAATGTTTCTTTAACTAGAAATTATTTTCCCTAGTGCCTAGCAAGACATTCAACTGAATTCAGCTACTCATAATAATAATAATAACAGTTCACATTCATGTAACATAACATGGTTATATATACATGTGTTTATACAATGTTATTTGAGAGGCATTAAAGTGCTCATTTTTAATTTTATCCCCATTCCCCCACCTCAGAGGGAGGACTTAGCACAGGATATGCATGGCACACAGTAGATGTTTAACAATACTTGCAGAATGAATGAATAAATGAAATTAATGAATGGATATTATCTCCCAAAGTCTTGTCTGACTCAACCCTTCAGGGGCTGTTGTTTTATACTCCATGAAGCAGGATGTGGGAGTTCACTATCTCTCCCCCATTTCTACTGCATGGAGCAGATTAGATTCCCAAACTAATAACCACAAATATCATAGAACATAAATAACAGCCAAAGAGCGGAGAGCCTGACAACCCCTCCCTGAAGGAGATGGGGAGAAAGTCAGCAGGACTATTTACTGCAGAGCAGGCAGTCTAAAGAACAAGTAGAAGGGAGGGTTACAGGGTTTCAAGAACAACAAGCAGCAATAATAACAATCATGTCTTAAAACCAGTTTGGTTACTTCTAGATACTCTCCCTGGGAGGTCTCCAGGCCATAGGATCCTGTGATTCAGAACTGATGGTGATCTTAGAGAATACACGGTTCACCCCACCCCTTCTCATACTGCATAGAGAAAACTTGAGGTCCAGAAGGGAAGTGATTTGCCCAAGGTTATGACTTGGTTATGACCAAGGTTAAGAACAGCAGATCCAGGACTTGAATCCAGGTCCTACTGGAATTTTAGGTGGTGTAAGGATCTCACCTTTTTAAGTTTTCCAGAGACAAAGATTATTTTGATTCTGTTTAATTGCCTAACCAAGGGAAGTCTCTTCTGAGTCTTCACAAAGCCGACCATTTTAAAATATTGTTTTGTGTGAACTTATCAATCTCTAGAACAAATTTGATCAAATTTGTGTCTTGATCCACGTTCTTGAAACAACGTAGCAACCAAGAAATGTAGAGACAGACAAAGATGAGAGGGAAGGAGACAGATAAGAAAGACAAGATATAGATAGACAAGATATAGACAGATGAGATAGATAAGATATAAACAGAGAAAGAGAAGTTATAGACAGAGAAATATAGATAGATAAGATAGACAAGATATAGACAGATAAATAAGATATAGATAGAAAAATAGACAGATAACAGATAGAAAAGATATTGATAGACATAGAGAAAAAAGATAGACAAGCTATAGACATAGAGATAGACAAGATATTGATAGACAAATCTCTTGATAGACAGACAGACAGATGATAGATAGATAGATAGATAGATAGATAGATAGATAGATAGATAGATAGATAGATAGATAAATAGAAAGATAGATAGAAAGTGCTCACTATGTGCCAGGCAGTGTGTTTGGGATATAATAGTTGATAGAATTTCATAGAATATTTGAGTGAGAAGAAAGCTTAGAGATCATTGAGTCTAATCCTTTCATTTTACTGATGAGAGAAGTGAAACTCTAAAGGTTGCAGTGACTACCCTAAGGCCAAACAAGTAATTAATGACAAAGTGAATGCCTGGCCCCTAAATCCTGGCTGTAAATGGGGTAAAAGTGGCACAGTAGCAATGTTGGGGAAACAAGTGGGGGGGTCAGGGAAGACCAGGGGATGGAGGGAGAGGTGCTTTGACCTCAGGATGAATAGCCTTAAACAGTTGTAGGCAAAAAACACCGGGAAAGAAAGGGGCTTTCAAAAAAAGGGGCTCCAAAACCAAAGCCTTGCCTTACATTAAAGGACCTAATCCAGAAATCTCTGCAGGATGTCAGGATCTAATTCCAAAAGCATAAACAGTCAAAGCCATAGGATTCTATGTCTCTAGTTTAGGAAGGAGTCTTCTGGAGTCTTCATATAAATGCAGAAACTGAGGTCCAGAAAAGTGAATTGACTTTTCCAAGGTCACATAGCTAGAAGAGTTGAATCAGCATTCAAACCCAAGTCTTCTGGCTCTCAAGCTGGGGAACTTTCCACATCACCCTGCCTCTGAGGAAGAGTGCATACAGCTGGAGGAATTGTGTAAGACAGAGTCCTCTCATGGAGGCACCAAGCTAGCTATAATCCCCTGAGACCTTATGGTTGTGGGCCCAAACGCCTTAGATTAGAATTTGTGTCTCCAATTGCTTGTTCCCATATATTCCCTTCCCTTCCTTTTAATTAATTGGATTCGTTCAACAAACATTTGTTAAGAGCTTACTATGTTCCAGGGACTATAAGGCAAATGACACAAACAAAAATGAGACCTGCCCTCAAGGAGCTTACTTTCTATTGGGATGGAGGTGAGAAAAGTATAGATGCATATATATTTAGAGTGCCTAGGTAAATAAATACAAAATATAGTAGGTGTCTGAAATGCAATTCATCTCTGTGGGGTCCAAAGATGTACCCATGGTTTTTATAGATGAAATTAAGCCAGAAAGATATTGGAAGGAAGCCTGCCTGTGTGCAGAGTTGCATGAGAGTTCAAGGAATGAGACAAGATTGTGTATACCAGTGCACAATTTGGCCCTACCCCCTTTACTCTTTTTTTTTTTATGTTTTTGTTAGTTGGTTGTTTGGTTGGGTTTTTGTTTGTTTTTGAGGGACAGCTTGACACTTGGTGCAGGAAACCAATGGAATTGCATGAAGTGGAAAAAAGGAAATCTGCTAGTGGACCAAATAGCCAATAGTGAACTTGCTGTTGCCACCAAGCAGATGCAGTACAAGCTGGTGAAGGAAAAGCTGAAACAGATCTTGGAGAACTGGTACTCAGAGGTGGCAACCTCATGTTGCAGACAAACCCATTGTGTTGACAAGAAAGGACAAAGAACAGAGGTAGAAAAGGGAAAGTACCAAACTGGGTCAGCAAAGAGCTATGCAAGCTAAGCCTTTGGGAGAGGGAGGTAGTAAGAGTGAGCTGGGTGCCCTCTAAAGGACAATGGAGATACTGCAAATTTTGTGGAAGTCCATGGAGGTGTTCCATACACACTGATTAAAATCATTGGGCTAGTGGTTTGAGTATAGTACTTTCTGGTAGCCAGATTACATATCATATTCCCTTGGTGAGTAATTAATTATGCAACAACGTGGTTTTCTGTACATTTGTAAAGAGTAGGGCACAAGCCTGTGTCACCTGAGATGTTCACCAAATGCACACCTAATCTCCACCATTATCACACATACAAAAAGGAATATTTAAGGAAGGATCACAAAGGGTCTCGTGTAGGAGGTAAAGTTTTCACTTAGGTGAAGGTTTAAAGGAAGACAGAGAGTCTAAGAGTCAGAGATGAGGAGAGAGTTCATTCTAGGAATGAGAAACAGTCCCTACAAAGGTTCAAAGATGGGGGATGATAAACTATGTATGGAGAACAGGAAATAAATTAGTTTGGCTGGAAAATAAGAGTCTGTGGAGGAGATTATCATGCAATAAAATAAAACGGGCTAAACACCCTACAAAATGAGTATCAGGGTCTGAGTTGGATAAGACCTTGGATTTCTGAGACTCCTAGAATTTAGTGTTGCAAAGTCACCTTAGAGATCACCTAAGCTAACCTCCTCATTTGCTAAATGAAGAAAAGAAGCTCTCCAAACCCTACAGCTTCTGTTATCTTACCAGGTTCCACAGGTAAAAAGAATTCAAACTCAGTAAACTGAGGTGATTTCTGTTGATTCAGAAACCCACCAACAAGAAACTATCCAATTGTTTTGTTTGAAAAAAAATAATTTCATAGTCTTTAGAACTAGAAGGGATAGAGAGCCAGCCAAGATGGCAGAATACAGGCCAGAACCCAACTGAATTCTCCTAATATTACCTTCCAAAGATCTTTGAAATAATGTCTTAAATAAAATTTTAGAGCAGTGTAGCCAAAAAAAAGTCAAAGGGAAAAATTTTTTTTTTCAGAATAAGACAACTTAGGTGATCTATAGTAGAGATCTATAACAACAGGGTGGGTATAGACCCACAGTGAGGCAGGAACACCAGTGGTGGGCCTTGGAAGCAGTCACAAAAGTAGCAGTTTCAGACACTCTCAGCCCAGAGACAATAAGAGGATCAGACAAATGGTCAGAAAGAGATTACAAGGAAACTTTTCCTGGCACTGTGTGCAGCTGTTGCTGATTGACAACTTTATTGCCCATAAGCAGTTTTGGGTCACAGTTCTAGGTGGAAAGGAGTGCTTGAGATCAGTCAAAAAAGGAATAAAGACCAAGATCACAGATCCAAGGCCAAGAAGAGTGGCAACACTCGCAGTTTCACAAAAGCAGAGGATATAGTCATAGTTCACAGTTACAAGAGGGGTGTTAGCACTTGTATCTGCAGGATAACAGGGGCACTTTCTGGGTAAACCAGAGTATAGACCAAGGGAGCAGGATAATATCACCTTGGAAACACTGAAAACTTGCAGACCCCCGGAACCAGCTCTAAAAGCAGCAGCCCCCAAAAAGCCTGAAGCTTAGAGTAGTGCTTCCCAATCCCCAGGACACCTACTTTACCATAAAATTCAAAGTAAAGAAACAGTCTGAGAAAATGAGCAAACAATTAAAAAAAAAAGAACTTGACCAAAAAAAGCTATTACAGTGGCAGGAAAGACCAAAAAATGAACTGAGAAGAAGACAACAATGTGAAAACAGCAAGCCTCACTGAAAAATGTTAATTGGACCCAAGGCCAGCAAGAATTCCTGGAAGAGATAAAGAAAGAGATAAGAAGGGCAGATATCAAATTGGGAAAAGAAATGAGAGTGATGAAAGAAAATTATGAAAAGAAAATTAACAACTTTGTAAAAAAGACACTGAAGGAAGAAAAAAGATCAAATGGAAAAAGAGGCACAAAAAATTCACTTAAGAAAATAACTCCGGGAGAGCTAGGTGGTGCAGTGAATAGAGCACTGGCCCTGGAGTCAGGAGGACCTGAATTCAAATGCAACCTCAGACAAACTAGCCATGTGACCTTGGGCAAGTCACTTAAACCCAAGTGCCCTCCAAAAAGCAAAAAAAAAGTTGGAAAATAACTCCTTAAAATGCGGAATTGGTGAAATGGAAAAAGAAGTACAGAAGCTTACTGAAGAAAATAATTCCTTAAAAATTAGAATTAGGGAAATAGAAGTTAATGACTCCGTGAGACATTAAGGAACTAAAAAAAAAATTGAAGAAAATATGAACAATCTCATTGGAAAAACAGCTGACCTAGAAATTATATAAAGGAGAGATAATTTAAGAATTATTGGACTACCCAAAAACATTTAAAAATGAGCCTAGATATCATCTTTCAAAAAATCTTCAAGGAAAACTGCCCTGATATCTTATCTAAGATATTATACAGAAGGTAAAGTAGAAATTAAAATAATTAACTGATTACTTCCTGAACAAGATCCCAAAACAAAAACTCATAAGAATGTTATAGCCAAATTCCAGAGTGCCCTGGTCAAGGACAAAATATTACTAGCAGTCAGAAAGAAACAATTCAGATATCGTGGAGACACAGTCAGGATCATGCAGATTTGGTAGCTTCCATGTTAAAGGAACAGAAGGCTTAGAATGACATTCCAGAAGGCGAAAGAGCTAGGATTACAACCAAGAATTGCCTAACCAGCAAAATTGAACATAATTCTTACAGGAAAAAATGGATATTTAATGAAAAATAGTACTTCCAAGAATTCCTGATGAAAAAGACCAGAATTGAATAGAAATTTTTGAACTTCAAACAGAAGAGAAGCATAAAAAGGTAAATATGAAAGAGTAATCATAAGGTATTGAATAAAGTTAAACTGTTTATATTCCTATATGGGAATATAATACATGTAAAAGAACTTTATCATTATTAAGGCAGTTAGAAGCAGTCTACATAGATGGAGAGCATTGGTGTAAGTCAGATATGTTGGGATAATGCCCCCAAAATGTAGGGATGAAAAAGATGGATGCCCTGGTAACAGGGAGAAGGAAGAGATAGTATGGGGAAATTTTCTCACATCAAAGAGGTATGCAAGAAAGAGATTTTATAGTGGAGGGGAAAATGGGGTTTGGGTGCACAATCTTTGAACCTCACTCTCATTGGCATTGGCTCAAAGAGGGAAGAATATATATACACAGTCAGCTGGGTATAGAAATCTATCTTGGGGTGGCTAGGTGGCACACTGAATAGAGCATCAGCCCTGGAGTCAGGAAGACCTGAGTTCAAATACGGCCTCAGACACTTAACACTTAGTAGCCGTGTGACCTTGGGCAAGTCACTTAACCCCACTTGCCCTGCTTTCTCCCCTCCAAAAAAAAAAATAAAGAAATCTATCTTACCCAACAGGGAAATAGGATGGGAAGGGAATAAAAAGTTTCTATTTGAAAAAGGCAAATTAAAACAACTCTGAGGTTCCACCACACACCTATCAGAAACACTGGAGGGGGTGAGGGAAAACAGATATATTAATGAATTGTTGGTGGAGTAGTAAATTGGTCCCACCATTCTGTAGAATAATATGGAGCCCAAATGGGCTATAAAACTGTACATACCCTTTGAGCCTGCAATACCACTACTAACTCTGTACTCCTACTTTTTGATCCAATGGCACTGATCTTCTTGCTATTCCTCATATAAGACACTCTGACTGAATTTTCTCTGACTAACTTTAGTCTCTGGAATGCTTGGTCTCCTACCTTCCTTAGCTTCCTTCAAATCCCAGCTAAAATTCCATCTTTCACAGGAAGGTTTTCCTGATCCCACTTAATTCTACTGCCCTCCTTCCATTGATTATTTCTGATTTATCTTCTATATAGCTTGTCAGTACAAAGTTGTTCCCATTAAGACTGTCTTTTGCCATTTTTCTGTATCCCACGCACTTAGCACATGGTAGGAGCTTAATAAACGTGTATTGACTGACTGAACCTATGCTTTGCGTGCTCTTTCCTCTGTTCCTGGACATTTGAGCAATCTGAATCTAAAATTTTGCAAACAAACTTAAATAACATAAAATTTAGTAGAAGGAGCCCTAGGGATTATCTAATTTAATCAGACTCCCTTATTTTAGAGGTGAGGAATCTAAAACCTAATCCTAATCTGAAAAGGCTAAATCACATTGCTCAAATTCACATAGATTGACTGTAACATTAACTGGGTTAACAAGAGTTAGAACCCAGGTGTTTTGACTTTTTTTTCCCCTTAACCACACCAGGCTACATCTTGTCATTTGTCCAGCCACCTATGATTTAATCAAAATAAGAAGCAAGTAAGAGAGGCCATGTTTCCTAACTCAGAGCCCAATATGCTAGACTGCTTCCCTTATAAAACTTCTATAAAGTGGGTATAAATATATCATGTGCATTGATCATCCAAGGGGCTCCAGGGTACTCTAAAGTATATATACAGTCCATAGAAAGCATAACTCTTCTGGATCATAAATTTGAACTAAAACTAATATGCTTCTATCACAATCACTAAACATTTAATTAATAATAACTTTGCCACTGCCTTAGAAATTAGAAAGGCTTTCATAAAATGATTTGGATGGCCCAGGACTCCTAAAAACCTTGTCTGGAGGAACTTTGTACTAACACCTTATTTTCTGTCAATAACCTGCTTCATTTTTCTCCCCTGAATTTGACCTTTGTAAACACACTCAAATATAAGACAGCTTCTAAGTTTCCTTCTAGTTCTATTTTTTAAAATATACTATTTGTTTATTTTAAACATTCTTACTCTACAGAGAGTAAGGTGTAAGAAGTCTGGAACAATATATTTAGAGTAAGAAGCAACCTTAGGAGTAATCCACTCGATTTTACAGATGAGGAAAAAGGCCCATAAAGATAATGAGGGAGCAAATTTCTGAACCAGAATTCTAATCCAGATCCTTTGACCCCAAATCCAGTATTCTTTCTATTCTTCATATTCAGGAACAGAGGCATATGGAATATAGGGAAGAAGAGAAATGTAGTGTACTGTGAGATCCAGGAGGGCCTTAAATGCTAGACAAAGGAATCTGGAATTTACTTAGTGCATAGTAGGGAGTTACTGAAGATTAGTGAGCAGAGGAGTAACATGCCTAGAACTGTGAATTTGATGGATTGTTTTGCCAGAATCTTGAAAGCTACATTGGAGTGGAAAGAAAGTAGAGCCTGAAAGGGGGCTGTTAAAATAGTCCAAATGCATAATAATGAGGACCAAGTAGGTGATGATGAAGGTGGTGGCAGGGGGAACAGAGAAAGTGGGGTAGATGTGAGAGATGTTACAGAGATAGTGTTGATTAATATTTAGTAACTAATTAGCGAGGAGAAGCAAGAGAAGAGTCAAGACCAAAAATAACTTCAAGAGGATATGCCATTGTACCTTCCATTGTAATAGTAGCAATATCAACTACCATAATTAGCTGATAAGGGCACATTAAGGTTTGCCAAACCCTTGACGTATATAATATCATTTGACCTTTACAACTATCATATGAAGTAAATGTTATTATTATTCTCATTTTACAGGTAAGAAAACTGAGGCAAAAAAATGACCCAGGATTATACAGCTAGTAAGTATATGAAGAAGAATTTGAATTCAGATCTTCCTGAGTCCAAGCCCAGCAGTTTATCTTGTATATCACCTCTCTCAGCTTTTATGGGATACAAAAATAAAAGAAAGTTCTTGAATCATGTGACTTGTGGATTTAGTAGGTAATAGGGAGCCATTGAAGATTTCAGAACAGAAAAGTGATATACTCAGAACAATTTGAAGGATTATTTTTTGCCAACAGCTTGAAAACTGGAGTGAGGAGAAAGTAGAGCCTGAAATGGGGTTGTTAAAATAGCCCATATGAGTACTAATGAGGACCAAGTAGGTGATAATGAATATGGTGGTAAGAGGAAGAGATCTTGAAAGGGATTTCTAGATATCTGGCTCCATTCAATTCCATTGGATATAGAAAGATGAAAAATATTGCAGTCATTGCCCTCAAGGAGCTTGTAGTCTAGTAGAGGATACACAAACACAAACAGGTAGGATAGAAGGTAGAATCTAATAAGAGAAAGGGGAGGGTCAGGATATGAGACTTTGAAGAGGGAAGCATTTCTTTCACCTGATGATGTCCCAAAGCACCTCATTAAAGTGGGTTATCTTTGGATCTGGGTGGAAGGAGTAGTAGGGCAAAATGGAAATTTCTTAGATATCAAATTAGAAGATCCTGCTTTAAAATCCTGACTCAATTATTTGCTACCTATTTGACCTTTCTTTTTTTCTTTTTGGAGGGCAGTTGGGGTTAAGTGACTTGCCCAAGGTCAAATGGCTAGTTTTTGTGTTAAGTGTCTGAGGTTAGATTTGAACTCAGGTCCTCCTGACTCCAGGGCCAGTGCTCTATTCGCTACACCACCTAGCTGCCCCCATTTGACCTTTTTTTGTTGGTGGTGTTGTCATTGTTCAGTTGTTTTTTTAGTTGTATGTATCTGACTCTTCATGACCCCATTTGGGTTTTCTTGGCAAAGATATTGTACCAATTTGCCATTTATTCTCCAATTCACTTCATAGATGAAGAAACTCAGGCAAACTGAGTAAGTGGCTTACCCAAGGTCATACAGTTAGTAAGTCTATAAGGCTGGATTTGAATTCAGAAAAATGAATCTTCCTGATACAGTACTCTATCTACTAGCTGCCCATTATCTCTCTGGATCCCAATTTCCTCACCTGTAAATTTAGGGGATTGGATTAGCTACTGTCTAAAGTCCCTATCAGCTCAAAATCTGTAATCTTAAAAGTGGTCAAACACATAAGCTCTGTCATTTTTATCTGGCTCCAGGTGAAATCTGTGAAGTCTCTGGGGGTTACATAGATTGATTTCACAGGGCTCCTAAATTAAAAAAACTGAGGTTATTTTTATTGACTAGAAACCCCAATAAGAAGACTCTACTCCACTGCTTTGATTTAAAAAAAAAAAACTTTTAATTTTATATTTCATAGTCTTTAGAACTAGAAGAGACCTCAGAAGTCATCTTATATTTGAATGTGTAAGACACCCTCTTGGGATTTATGGAAGCAATAAAGAAAGCCGCCGCTTCAAAACCAACTCAGGCCATCTGCTAAGGGGGACTCAAGTCACTACTCCATTTCATAAGAATATTCAGTCAACAAACCTTGATTACATGCTTACCATGTGCAAATAATTTGGTAAATAGTAGAGACACAAAAAAGGGCAAAAGCATGGTCCCTGCCCTCCAAAGGCTCATACTCCAACACAAGAGAAAAAGATAAAGAGTGAAAATGGAAGGTGATTTTAGGGGAAGACACTACTAGTGGGTGAGATAGGAAAGGCCTCCTGCAGAAGGTGGGATCTGAGCAGGGTTTTGGGGTGAGCACAGAATGGAAATGAGAACAGAGAATGTTCTAGGGAAGCAGAGAACCAAAGAAAGGGCATACAGTCAGGCAATGAGGTGCCATGTTTGAGGAGCTGTAAGGCCAGTGTCATTAACCATTAAGGACATGGAAGGGAGAAAAGTACAAGAAGGCTGGAAAACTACAAGGGAGTGAGAGTGTGAGGGTCTTTAAGTTCCAAACAGAGGATTTTATATGTGATCCCGGAGATAACAGGGAAACACTGCAGTTTACTTTTCTAACAGGTCCTATGGTAAAGATTTACAATGTATTGAATCATTTATTCATTCAAAAAAGTCTCCTACTGCCTGTAATAAGCTAACAGTACTGGGAGATTTGAGGAGCAAGAAGATCAATAAGATATATTCCAACTTGCTTCAAGCCTGTAGTCTAGTAGAGGACAAAAGACACACAGGCACACAGGCAAAGTGAAATATCAACAGAGAATTTAATTTATGCTAATTCCTTACACTTGCATAACATTCCCATGCATTTTATAGTTGAGTTTCACACCAGCCCTTAGAGGTAGCTATAGGGTAGGTGTAAGCATTCCTACAGGAGAGGAAACTGAGACCCAGAAAATTAAGTGGCTTTTCTGAGCTCATGCAGCTGTTGAGGAAGCAGAAATGGAGATAGAACCCAAGTCTTCCAGAATTAAGTGTAGGGTTCAACTTTACCCTGCTGTCTCCAGATTGAAGCTACAATATAAAAAACTTTGATTGAAAGGAATGGAAAAGAAGAAGACTTTGTCTTCCCCCCAGGTCCCCGCACTCTTCAGGCTGGTGCCTCAAGGTTGCCTGGATGTACAAAGGCACAAAAGTCTAGCTCACTGGATGATAAACTTAGTGCTGCAAGGGCCCTCAGGAACTACTGAGTGCAAGTGAATGTGTTCGTTCCCCCTCACTACCCCAGCCCAGCAGGCTCTGGATGCTCTCTCACTAACACAAAGAGCATGACAAATCCCCAGGCCTGCCAAAAACCATTGAGGGAATGATCTACCCTGGCCCAAAGGAGGTCATTCACAGCTGCCCCATACTGGGCAAGCAGGCAGTTCCCGGCAGCTGCTCCCACAGACCAACACATTAAAGTCCCACCAAAACAGAGCCCCACGTGCAAACTTGAGAAAGGGGCATTTTTAAGTTGGATTTTTTTTCCCGTAAAAACAAACTAGGACCAAGATAGATGGAAAATCTGGCACAAAAAAAAACCTGCCAAGCATAAATAAAGTCTGATGATAAAGGGAAAGTGCAGCTATGAATATTTAAAAAGAAACTGCTGGAGGTGCCATAATAGGAGAGATTTTGAAAGCTGCCAGGCTCTGCCGCTTTCATGGAGTACACGCCATTTGGATAGTATCCCTAAAAGCCTACATACACAGTCAGGTGTAGAGAAAATGTTCCAGTGGTCACCAGAAACATTGGCATCGGCCATCAAAAGCAAGTCACATCCTCTCTCTTGACCTAAGTTTTCTCATCTGTAAAATGATAGGATCCCATTAGATGATCTCTCGGCTGAACTATTGGTTCAGAATGATGGAAAGAATGTCAGGATGGAGAGATCAAGGTTTAAATCTTTGCAGAAGGTTCTAGAATGCAAGACTAGGGCTCAGGAGAGACCCTGGGGCTGGATAGATACCCTGGGAACTGCTGCACAGGCATGATCTTTGAACTCATGGGAGCTGGTGAGGTGATAGATTTGGAACTACAAGGAGAGACTTCAGGGACCTTTTAGCTCAATTCATTCATTATGGGGACAGCTAGATGGCACCGTGGATAGAACACTGGGTTTGGAATCAGGAAGACTCATCTTTCCGAGTTCAGATCTGACCTCACACATTTACTAGTTGTGTGACCCTGAGTGAGTCACTTAACTATTAGCCTCAGCTTTCTGATCTGTAAAATGAGCTAGAGATGGAAATGACAAAGCACTCTAGTATCTTTGCCAAGAAAATCCCAAATTGGGTGACAAAGAATCAGACAGGACCCAAATGATTCAACAACAATAAATTCATTATATAGAATAGGAGAGAGTTGCTTTACAGAGATCCTTGACAGAAGCAGAAAGAAAAAGTGACTTGTTCAAGGTCATCAGCTAGTCTGTGGCAGAACAGATGGTTTTGCTTATCAAATTGGCAGATGACACAAAGCCGGGAGGGATAGATAATACAGTGGGCGAGAGCACAGAGATTCAAAAGGAGCCTGACAGGCTAGAAGAGTGGGCCAAATCTAAGCGAAAATTTAATAAGGATAAATGTAAAATCTTACATAGGTTAAAAAAATCCCCTTCTGATGTATAAAATGGGCAAGGGAGAGGGATGCATTGTTAAAGAACAGTTCATTTTTAAAGGAGTTTGGGGACTTTGGGGACTGTAGGTTGAATAGGAAAAAATGAGGAGAAATCAGCAGTTATCAAGCTCAAATTATGTACCAGGCACTGTACTAAGCATTTTGCAAATATTATCTTATTTGGTCCTCACAACAACCACTATTATTATCACCATTTTATATATGAGGAAACTGAGGCAGATGTAGGGTCACACAACTAGTATCTGAACCCGAATTTGAGCTCGGATCTTCCTGACTCCATGTTCAGTGCTCTATTAATTGAGTCAAATAAAATTAAAAACTCATGCAATTGGTTGCATTCAGAAAAGTATAGTACCAATGATAAGGAAATGATTGCACTTTGCCCTGGTCAGACTACTTAAGAGGTATTGTGGTCACTTCTGCATACCATATTTTAGGAAGGGCATTGAAAATATAGAAAAATGTTCAAAGGCAGGAACCCCAGATGGAGAAGGTCCTTGCTTGAAAGAACTTCAAAGGTTTAACCTGGAGAGGAGTAGAGTTATAGAGGTCTGCTGTGATCTGAAATAAAGGTTAGTCATATTCTGGAGGTGGTGTTGAATTCAAATCCAGCCTCAGATACTTCCTCATAGAGTGACCCTGGGCAAGTCACTTAACTCTGCCTCAGTTCCTCAAGATTTGGCCATGACTGAAATGACTCAACAACACATGCTCTATTTGGCCCCATGAGGTTGAGGTTGGAAAAATGGGCGGATTCTACATAGGGGAGGAGTTAGGTTCCATTTATGGAAAAGCTTCCTAACAAGTAAAGCTCTCCAAATGTGAAACACACTGCCCCAGGAGGCTAAGGGTTACCCTCATTGGAGTTCCTTGAGCAAAAGCTGGATGACCACTTACATATATTATTAAGAGGATTCCCTTTTTTGGTATGCGTTGGACCAGATGGTCACTAAGGTCCATTTCAAGTTCAGCAACTATATGATTCTGGGAAATCAGCGGAAGCACTGTCTAACAATTAGATCTGTTAACCTCAGTTTCCTCATCTGTAAAATGATTTGGAAAAGGAAACAGCAAACCACTCCAGCATCTCTGCCAAGGAAACCCCATATGAGGTCATGAAGAGTCAGACATGACTGAAAACAAGATGGCATCAGCTGCTACACAATGTAATGAGCTTCTCATCACTGGATGTGTTCAAGCAGAAGATCAGTGACCATGGAGAAACTGTGTTGGGTGGGAGCTTGGGGCAAATAAACTCTAAGACCCCCTCCAAAACCGATGTTAAAATGTTAAAATCTACTTGGTGCTTTTACTCAGGGCCTCTGCTCTGAAACATTCATCTGATGGCATCAATAGGGTTATAGAAAGCTACTATGGTGATTCAGAAGAAAATGCTCCGTTCACATTTTCTGTAAGATCTGCTTCCCAATTAAACCCAGTGTTAACTTTTGCTCTGTGAAAAGAGAAGAGAAAGACATGGACGGGGTGCTTACTTACCCTAATGAGTGAGCTCCCTGCTCTGAATTAATCCAAAGCCAGACATCCGCCCAAACCAGTATTCACTGAGGCAAGGTGAGCGTGTGGACTAATTTAAGTGGAATAAAAACATATTTTTACATGCTGCCCTGACACCAAGACAGGCATTTTTTCCCCACAAAACAAGTCCAATAATTGTTTTGAGCTTATGAGGCATTTTCTAGCCAGGAAAGGATTTTCCAACATTGTTAACTCTTTTCTGGGCTGCTTTATTTAAGGAAAGCATAATAATATTGAGCGAGAAAACATGGATATGAACCCCAACTCTGCAACTTACCAGTCAGGTAATTTAGGGCAAGTCCCTTCCTCTGAGTCTCAGTCTCTTCCTCTGTCAAACAAGGGGGTAAAAATATAGTATCTGTGGGGAGACTAGGTGGCACAGTGAATAGAGTGCCAGCCCTGAAGACAGGAGGACCTGAGCTCAAATCTGGCCTCAGACACAACACAAAAGCTAGCCATGTGACCTTGGGCAAGTCACTTAACCCCAGTTGCCCTACCTTCCCCACTCCAAAAAAGAAAAATAAAAGAAGAAATATACTATCTGTGAAGTCTCCTACAGTATAACATTTCCCAAGGCTCCTTCAGGCCCTATCACTCTATCATTCTATTTGCTCTGAAAATGCTTCTGTCTTGGGACAGTGTCTGAACCCCTGAGTCAAATGGAATGGGAATGGGGGAAGGGGAGGGCATTGTTCTGAAATTTGTCTGGAGCATCAACCAGCGTTTTTTTCCCTAGTTCTCCTGCCTGAATCTTCAACTGTCAAACATTAACTCTCCTTTAAACCTTGCCCAGAGATGAACCCCAGCTCAGTAAGACAGTGGTAAACAAGCAGAAAGAAATAAGAGCCACCCCCACGCCCAATTCCCTCACCCTATAAACATCACAGTGCAGAGAGCTTACATTTCAGAAAGGCTGGGGCTCTGGCACATCTAGTAGCCAAGAGGTCAGTTGTTTCTAATTACCATCTCTGGGGAAGAGACTGAAAACAGTACATTAAATACTGTCAGTGATGCTGGTGATCTGGAAAGACTGGCTGCTCTGTTCTGGGAGAAAGTTCTCTACAGGCCAGAAATGAAATTACAAAATTCCCAAAGGCCTCAAATTCAAGAAGATTGATATTCATAATACCTAGGGACATAGAAATTGAATCTTTAATTTTAAATTTCTTTTTTATTTTAGTGGCCAGGTATTTATTTTTTCTCCTTCCTGCTTCCCACTCTCCCATTCCATGAAATAGGGGGGAAAGAAAAGGAGAGGAGAGAGGAGAGGAGAGGAGAGGAGGGGAGGAGAGGAGAGGAAAAGGAAAAGAAAAATGAAAAGGGAAAGGGAGAGGGAAATGGAAGGGAAAACAAGGAAAGGGAAGACAAGAGAATGGAAGGGAGGAATGAGGGAGTAAAGGAGGAAGTAAGGAGGGAGTGAAAAAAGGAAGGGAGGAAAGGGAAAATTCTTGTAAATCCTTATTTTGCAAATACACACAAAAAAGTCCTTCATTGATCCTATTAAAAAAAATTCATATCGAATTCTGCGTTTTAAATTCATCATCTCTGTGTCAGAAATTGGATACTGTACTTCATCACATGTCTTCTGGAATTATGGCTGGTTACTGGTCAAATTAAAGGTACCTCTTAGTTCCCAGTCCTTTGTCACCACAAAAAGAGCTACTATAAACATTTTTGTACATATAGATCCTTTTCCTCTTTGATCTCTTTGGGGATATAAACATACTATTGGCATCACTGGGTCAAATAGTTCACACAGTTTAATTATTTTGGGGGAAAGCAATTTCCAAATTGCTTTCCATAAAGGCTGGACCATTCCATAGCCCCACCAATAATGTATTTATGTACCCATTTCCCCATAGTTCCTCCAGCTAATTTGATGGGAGTGAGGTAGAAGCTCAAAGTTGCTTTATTTGGCTTTTTTCTTATTAGTGACTTGTAACATTTTAAAAAAATATAGTGATAAATTGGATCTTTTTTTCTATTAAAAACTACCTCTTCATATCCTTTCACTAATTATCTATTAGGGAATAGCTCCTGATTTTCTAAATTTGAGTCAGTTCCCTATATATCTTGAATATGAGACCTTTATCAGAGAAACCTGCTACAAAGATTTCTCCCTTTTCTGCATCCAAAGAATTACAGAACCTGAATGCAAATTGAAACAAACTATTTGCTCTCTCTGTTCTTTTTTGTTATGTTTCTTTTTTCCCATGGTTCATTTGGTTATAATTCTTCCTTACATGACTAAAGTGAAAATATGTTTAATGTGAAGGTATATGTAGAACCTATATTGGATTGCATGCTCTCTGGGGGGGAGGGGAAGAGGAGGGGGAGAAAATTTGGAACTCAAAAACTTGTGGAACTGAATGTTGTAAACTAAAAATAAATACCTGTTACCTGTTGTTCTCATTTGAATGACATTAGTTTGTTTTTCAATTTTATGTAATCAAAATTATCTATTTTATCTACTTTCTGTACTTCTCTCTATCCCTTGTATGGATAAAATCTCTTCCCCATTGGTAGATCTCAAATATAATTTCTTCCTTGTTCTTTTTTTTTTTTTTTTTGCTCAGCTAAAAAATAGAGGACTAAGCTTAGCTTATCATTGAGGTCTCTTCCAGTTCTGAGGGTCTGTGTTTCTTTGATTCAGTGAGCCACCTTCCAAGAAAGGCTGGTCAGACCCTTTCTTCTTCCTCTCCACCTCCTTCTCCTGATTTTCTTCCCACTGTCTTTCTCCTTCTCCTCCACTACTCTGATCTGACTACTAATGCCTAATAAGCCTACACACCAAGGGCACACCAAGCTCACTGTAACCGGTATTTTGAGCTAAGCAGCAACAGGGCAGAATTAAAGAACTTGCTTCACAATTTCAATTTCATGCCACTTCCTCAGAGATGACATATAGTTTCTATTTAAATGATCTGTCACCTGAAACTCAAAAGGGTCAAAATCCAATTCCTCTGCTTGCTCCCAGAAAGTCAGCTCCCCTGACTTTCCTATTTCCATTGATGTCATTACTATCCTCCCAGTTACCAAACTATTCGAAACTAGTTTCATTCCTCCCTCCCTCTTCCTCATCCCTCACATCTAATCAGAGATTAACAGGGGATTTAGGAATCTTCTAGTCCTAGTCCATCATTTCACAGATGGAGGAACTGAGACTCAGAGATAAGAAGTGACTCCAAGGCACACAGTTAGGACACAGAACTAAGAGTTCAGTCTCACTCTTCTGATTCCAAAGCTGTTGTTCTTTTCCTTATATCTTAGATACCTAGGGCAAATCAGTATCCCACCAGTTGTTCTTCGTCCTTCATTCTGGAAGAGGACTATGACATCAGGAAGCTGATGCCATGACTTGCAAGTGAATTGGATTAAGTGAGGGAAGGCTGTACAAAGTCACCAGCCTCACTTTCTCCTCCAGATCCATCTGGGTCCCGTGGCCAGATACAGATCAGAACAACTGGAGATGGCCCCCTCCTGACAGTATAGACCTGATCATATCACCCTCCTCCCTCCCCCCCCCATGCAAAAAATTTCAATGGTTGTCCCTTTGCTCACTGAATATAAAGCCCAAGCTCAAACTGACATTTGAACTCTCCATTGACTGAAGTAAATCCAATCTTTCCTAACTTTGTCTCCTATTATTCTTTCTTTTTTTTTAGAGGCAATTGGAATTAAGTGACTTTCCTAGGGTCACACAGCTGTAAGTATCTGAGGTAAGATTTGAACTCAAGACCTCAACTCCAGGACCATTGTGCTATCATGCACTGCACCACCTAGCTGCCCCTGTCTCCTATTATTCTAGAAAACAAAGCCTCTATTCTAGTGAAATCAGACTCTTCATAGATTCCCAGGCATGCTTTTCACTTTCCTACTCCCACATCTTTGCTCATGCCATCCCAACCTTAATATTCTAAAATCTCATAATGCTTTCTAAAACACTATGATTCAAAAATAACATTTTTTTTCTGTAAAATAACTTAAACAATTAACAGAAATACAGGTCACTGATGATCAATAAACACATCCCAGGCAATGTTTACCTCTGTGAACCAGTTGCAGTGATCAATTATACATTTGGAGGTCAAATTCCCTTTCAAAATAGGAAGACACTCTCATAGTTCATAGATTTATTTTTTCCCTATTTTTAGGCTCAGACTGTTTATATCCAAGTAAAGCAGTGAGCAAATTAAGATAACCAAGTGGTTTAGTGACAGTGTTATTTAAAACCCTCTCCTTGAGGAGGTTTCTTGAGCTCAAGAAAAACACCAGACCCTCAAACCCCAAAGATTGCATAGTACATTTTCATATTTTGCATTGTTTAGGAATGGAATGAGATGCAATCATCACATCTGAGCTAGTAGAGACCTTGAGGCTCCTGCAGGCTATACCCCCTCAAATGAATAAAAGAGGTTTAGAAAAGAGGAAGTCATTTTCCTAAGGTTGCACTAAATTATTTGCAGAGCTAGAATCGCAAACCGGGCCTCCATTTTTCCAGTCCGAACATCTTTCTACTATGTTCTATTTCCTTCTTTTTGTCAATCCATTACTCAAATCAATAAAGAATCACTGTAACTACTATTTTCTACTGAAATGTTACTCTTAATCCTCATGGCATCATGGAGGTAACCCTGGCTTCTTGAAGGTTTTGCCAGTGAAACCTAAGCTCTAGAAAGTTCTTCTAAGCAAAAAAAGAATGAGATTACAGGCCCAACAATAAACTAAAACTGTAACCCAAGGACCAACAAGCTAATGGTTCTGAAGCTTATCCTCTGAAAGCAGATTGGTATTGTGATGGTCCTCAGGGGTGTCCTAGTCCAAATCATACATGAACAAGACTCCCCTTTGCAACAAATTCCAAAAGTGATCACCCAGGACTTATGCAAAGATCTGTAGTTACTAAGACACTTATAATTCTTTAAATTATGAACATTTCCCCCCTTATATCAAGTCTACATTTTCTTCTTTGTCTCTTATACCCAGTGTCTCTAGTTCAGCTTTCTTGGATCAAACATATCTATTTACTCCCTTTTCCTAATCACCATATATGTATGTGTTTTTCTTACTCTTCTATTAGAATGTAAGCTCCTTGAGGTCAGGGACTATCTCACTTTTGTATTTTTTTCCCCAGGTTGTGAAAAAGTAATATAGCATGCTGGGTAAATGTTTGGCTTTTTAATAAGGAAGACTTAGGTTCAAGTCCCACTTCTAACACCTACTAGCTATATGACCATACAAAAGTCACAAAACTCTCAAGACTCTTAGCTGACAGCCTTCACTGGTACAGATAGTTTCCTCATCTGGTAACTCCCTAGACCAATGGAACCAGAGATTGTCTCTAACCCTAACCCCAATTCTAAGCTCTTAGCTCATTGCTTGAAACATAGTAAATACTTAGTAAATGATTTTTTTTTCATTCATCCATTCTTCCCTATAGCAGTCCTTGAAACACTGAAATAGAACTATCATATCTACCTTAAGTTTTCTTTCCTTTAGGCTAAACATATCTCGTTCTTTAAACCAATCTTCATATGCTATGAATTTGAGGCCTTTAATCATCCTGGTGGTTCTCTCATATGGCTCCAAGTTTATGAATGTCTTTCCTAAATAATTTGGTGACCAGAACTGAACATGATACTCCAGGTACAATCTGATCAGGGAAGAATACTATCATCACTTAGTCCTGGACACTAGCTTAAGGAAATCTAAGTTTAAATTCAGTTTCTCATTGTCATATAACACTATTGACTCATATTGTGCCCCCAAACCTATAAACTAATGTCTAATCTACCACTATTTTGAACTTTCTCAAAGACATAAATTTGTATATGTGTGTGTATATATATATAGTATGTATGTGTACATCTATATAGACATATGGAGATGAATGTATATTATATATAAAAATAAATATGTATATACATAGACATACACCTTTATATGTCTTTGTATATAAATAAATATATATATGAATATATATATATATATATATATATATATATGAGAGAGAGAGAGAGAGAAAGGCAATTAGATGTATCAATAAATAGAGCACTGGATCTGGAGTCAGGAACATCTAAGTGCAAATCCAGCCTCAAACACTTACTAACTATATGACCCTGGATGAGTCACTTAACTTTCATTTGCCTTAAATCCACCAGAGAAGGAAATGACAAACCACTCCAGTATTTTTGCCAAGAAAACGCCATATAGGATCATGAAGAGTAGGACATGACTGAACACCAAATATACATACATACATACATGCATGCATATATATACATTTATGTGTGTATGTATATATGGTTTAATAGCCTATATATATGTTTTAATAGAACTGCATTAAGACTGTTGGAATACCATACATACATTCAAAGCTGCAGAAATCTAATGAGGTATGAAGGAGTTGTGATCTTCATTGTTGGAAAGAACAGATCTTTTGAAGTATATACACACATATACATAAGAATATAGATATACATGTATGTGTATGTGTGTATAAAATATGTGCAGTATCAATTATTAAAGTAGTCTAAAAAACCTATGTCCCAGTAAAAAGACCAAAACTACTTCTTTCTTTGATGATATAAAAGGCTTTTCAGAAGCTTTCTGTGCCTCTAGGTCTCCAATCTTTATATCAATTACAATTGGACTAGGGGAGTTTCTCCCTTGGCTTCATTTATCCTCTCAGTGCTGATGATTCCTATTTCTGTATACCAAGCAGTTTCATATCTTCAGTCATCTAGTGAATATTTCAAACTGGATGTCTCACAGGCATCTCAAACTCCACCAATATCCAAAACTGAAGTCATTAGCTTTTTTCCCTAAATGCACCTCCCTTCTACTACCTATTTCTATCAAAGAACTACCCTATTTCTATCAAAGGCACCATCATTCTTGTAGTCACTCAAGTTTGCAACCATGGTGCCATCCTCAACCCCTCAATCTCCTTTGCTCCATACACCCAGTCAATCTCCCAGTCTCACCATTTCTCCCTCCACAAGCATGTCTCTTTTCTCTTTTCCCACAGTCACTGCTCCATTTCAAGGTCTCCTCCCCTCTTGGCTAGATTATTGCAATGGCTTCTAATTGATCTCCCTGTCTCAAATCTCTTGCCTTTCTCATCTTTCTCAGAGCTTCTAAAATGATTTTCCTAAGTCTGCCCATGTCACTTCCCTACTCAATAAGCCCCAATGGTTCTCCATTGCCTCTCTGACAGGGGAGGTGAAAATCTTTAAATGTATTTTTTTCCATCAAATTCACAGATACCACCTCTTGCCCCTACCCCACTAAAATCTATCCATGGAGTAGGGGTTTATGGATCCTTGATGAAAGCCCATTTTTAAAAAGCATTTAAAGCCCTCCATTATTACCTTATCCAACCTACCTTTTCTAACTTACTGTGGATAACTCCCCTTTCTGAATTTTACAGTCTTCTGATAAGATTCTCCATCTTCTGTCTATATGGCTTTACTCTATCCTTCCATGCCCCACTTTGCTCATGCCCACAAGGATCCCATTTTTCTTCAAATCTCTCTAGAGAGATACTTTTCTACCCAGGTGCTAGTGCCCTGCTTCTGGAGGGTGGGGGGAGGAAATCTCTTATATTTATTTTTTCTATATTTTATATATATGAATATTTAATCTCCTATAATAAAATTCAGATTCCCCAAGGGCAAAGGAATGCTTCATTTTTGTCTTCATATCCCCGGTGACCTGCACCATTCCTGGCACTTAGTAGGTATTTAATAAATGTTTGTTAATTGATCAAAAATAAAGTAAAAAACAGAGAGTTTGTGAGCATATTGTATCCTGACTTGTTGGCACTGACAATCAGAAATGACCCTGCTGTTTTCTCTGTGCAAATGTGGCCAAAAACCCTAGTGGGTGACCTCAAGGAGTATCGCTACAAATGTGGATAGTAAGTAAAGCTTATTGCCATCCTTAATGGACCCAACAACTGGGGCCTTCGACTGCCCCTGCAAGACATTCTAGGGAGGGAAGAAAAGACACTGTGCTGCTTACCAAGGACCTCACTCTCCCCATTCCTCTGGACTCTCTGGTAACCATGGTAACCAAGCTTACAGGTTGAAAAGTTCAAAATAATTCGTTGCCAAGCAGAAGTTCTGTTGGCAATCACCTGTCCCGATCTCAAGGCATTCAAGGACCATGTGGCAGCATAAATGCTTCACACTGTCCTGCAGAAATTAGTATTTCCCCTAAATCCCCATTTATAATTATTCCTTACATGTGTTGTATTAAAATAATAATCATTCTTATGAATGCCTTTTTGTTGGACATCTCAGCATTCCCCATCAGGTCAGAGTCCCCAGATCTGTGAGTGCCAGGGTCCTGAAACCTGTGATACAAGGACATCTTTCAGAAGGCAGAATGGCTCAAATGTCTTCAAGAATGCATATCTACCTCTCACCTGGTGAAAGTCATCACTGCCTAACTTTGGCAACTCAGTAGGAAGACCCAGCACACAAGGCTCCCACAAGGACACACAGCACAAATAAAGGAGACACAGACCAAGGAAAATCCAGGAGTGTGAAAACCCTGCAGATTGATTGTCTCACTTCTTAGAGCTGGCTTGTGGCTCAGGAGAGAGGATTCTGGGCTTTGAATCAGGAAAACTTACTAGCTGTGTGATCATGGGCAAGTAACTTAACCTCTGTTTGCCTCAGTTTCCTCAATTGCAAAATAAGGCTATTGTGAGGATCAAATGAGGTAATATTTATAAAGTACTTAGCACAGTGTTTTGCACATAGTATGTGCTATATAAATGCTTATTTCCTTCCCCCTCCCAATTTCATGCAGCTCCTCCTCTCTCTCTCCTTCAAGGAAAACCTGACCTTTAGTGTATGATTTACAGCAATAAAATAGGCTAGCCTATAACTTCCAGTAAAGAAACCCTGCCTTTCCCAATTTTTTATGTGCTAGCAGCAGACAACTCCCAAAACAGGAGAGAGGAGAGTGCCTTCTTCAGGCATATTGTCCAGGGGTGCTTTCTGCCTGCATAGTTCTGCCTTGTTGTTTGTGGTGACAAATGCCTTTCAGCTCCCTAACTCACTGCCTCTGTTCACATTCCTCTCTCTGCCTAGAATGTTTTTCTCTTCATATCTGCTTGTCTAAATCCTACTCATCCTTTATGAATCAACTCAAATGTTCCTTCCTCCATGACACCATCCTTGATCCTTCCAGCTAGAAGTGCCCTACCCCTCCTCCTGACTTCTAAAGCACTGTGTGTGTGTGTGTGTGTATGTGTATCAGGGGTTCTTAATCTGAGATATATGAACTTGGTTTTAAAAAAAATATTTCAATAACTATATCTTAACATAAATGGGTTCCTTTGTAATCATATGTATTTTATGAATGTAAAACCATTATTCTGAGAAGGGGTCCATAGGCTTCACCAGAATGTCAAAGGGGTCCATGATACAAAAAGGTGGAGAATCCCCGAGATAAATATAGACAGATAACAGCTGATCAATAGATAATCGTTAAATATATAATAGATTATATGGATAGATAATAAATGGAAAATGAATGGACAGATAGATAATTTACTAAATATTATTGTATTCCAGGCACTGTGCTCTGCACTGGAGATACAAATGCAAGCCTGCTAGGCACTCCCTGACTTCAAAGAGCTCATACTCTCACAGGGAAAGACAACACACCACTGGAAAGCGAAGTGGTAACTCTGACTGTCATCAAAAAGGGCCCATGATTATTCCAAGGGCAGAGGCCATTGTTCCAGCATGGAGAAGGTAGAGATGATGTGGAGAAGGAAGGGTAGGAGCATGGCTTCGAAGTCAAGTTCTGTCTTCCTTGATAGGATCAGGAGATCCTGGAGTTAGATCTGGGAAGGACCTTCAAAGTAACCTAGCACAACTTTCACTTTGTAAATCAAGAAACTGAAACCCATAGAGATTAAGTGAATGCATGCAAGTCATAAAAATAGTCATTCTTCTCATGCTCTCATTAACTCTCTACATCAACCAACAAATGTGTCAGGAAAAAGGCAGCATGTTATAGTGGATACAGAACATGCCTAGAAGTCAAGAACGTTGGATTTGAATCCTGCCTCTGACACCAACTGGCTGTGACTCCAGACAGTCACAACCTCTCAGTGCTCTAGGCAGCTCTCTAGTCTAGGACTTTATCTTGCAGACAAGATGCCACCTTGCATTAATAGAGGGGGCTTCTTTACCCGGAGTTCTCTACCTCTATGAAATGCGATGAAGAGACACAGGTCCAGTCCTTCTCCAAGGGGCCTGTATTTTAGTAGGTGCTGGGCATTCAGATACAAAGACATATACAATACCTGTTTCTGGTGAGTTCACATTCTTTTGAGAAACAAGAGATACAGGCATATAAGTATATATAGAATATGTATAAAGAGAATAAACACAATGAATATGTGGTAGTTGGAAAGGGAAGGCACCAAAATCTGAGTAGGTAAGGAAAAGCTTCATAGAGAAGAAGGTACCTGAACTGGGTCTAGAAGGAAGAGAGATTCTGTAAGGGAGAGGTCAGGAGTGAGTGTATTCCAGGCAAGGGGCACAGCAAGTACAAAGGTGCAGAGATGGAAGATGAAAGTTTATATGTGAAGGACAGAAGAAAGCTAGTTCGACTGGGTCACAGAGTGGGACATAATGTGCAGTGAGGCTGGGAAGAAAGGTTGGAGCTAGGTTGTAAAGAACTTTAAAAACTAAATGAAGGAGTTTATATTTTATCCTAAATGCAATATGAAGCCTCTAGAGTTTACTGTTTAGGAGAGTATCACGATAAGAGTTATGCTTATAGCAATTACTTTGGTAGCTGTGAGGAAGATGAATTTAAAGGGTAAGAGATGCAAGGCAAGGAGCCCAGTTAGGGGACTATTGCATAATCTAAGCAAAATGTGTTAAAAGTCTGAATTAGGGTGGTGTATGTGTGAGTAGGGAGCAGGGAGCAGATACAAGAAATGATGTGGAGTTAAAGAGGCAAGATTTGGCAGTGGTTTGGACAGAGGGGATGAGGAAGAGAGAAGAGTAGAGTGTTCTTCAAGGTTACAAACCTGAGGGTTTAATAGAATTGTGGTGCCTTTGACAAAAAGAGAGAAGTTTGTAAGAAGAGTTGTTTTAGAGGTAGAAAGACAATAAGTTCTGTTTTGTACATGTGGAATTTGAGACGTCTCTATGACGTGGAATGTGAAATGTCCAAGAAGCATGATGTAGGCAGTACTGAATCTCAAAGGAGAGATTAGGGCTGGATACATAGAAATGATAATGAAACCTATAGGAATTGATGAGGTCACTAAGAGAGAAGGTAGAGAGATAAGAAAGGAGGACTCAGGACAGAACCTTGGGGAAATCTAAACGTGGGGGTGAGGAGAGCATGGCATGGATGATGAGCTAATGAGTGAGACTGTGGAATATTTAGAAAGATTGGAGAAGATCCAGGAGAGAGCAGTGTTCAAAAACACAATAAATGTTCATCAAACATTTGATCTTCATGATAACCCTGGGAAGTGGGTGCTATGATTATCATCCCTGTTTTACAGATGAAGAAATTGAGGCAAAAGGAGGTTAAATGACTTGTCCAAGGTCACACAGCTAGTAAGTGTCTGAGGCTGGATTTGAACTCAGGTTTTCCTGACTCCAAGCCTGATTCTCTAGCCATTGTGCCATCTGGCTGCCTCTAGATATATGTATGTATTTGAATATGTTTGAGTGTCCATATATCATAGATATCTATATCTATCTATGAATTCATATGTATGTATGTGTATTTATATATAGAGCAGCTAGATGGTACAATAGACAGAGTGCCAGACCCGAAGTCAGGAAGACCTGAGTCCAAGTCCGGCCTCAGACACTTACTAGTTGTATGACCTTTTTGCCTCAGTTCCTAATCTGTAAAATGAGCTAGAGAAGGAAATGGCCAAGTACTTCAATATCTTTGCCAAGAAAATCACCCAAAATGGTCACAAAGAGTTGAAAAAAACTGAAATGATTAAGCAACAACAATGTGTGTGTGTGTGCACTTATAGATTGGAAAAGGAAGAGAGAGGCCTGAGACAGGGAGACCAGTTGACAAAATTTAGTTGAAAAATTTAGGTAAAAGGTAATTTTATGTATTATATATGTATATTTGAGGTGTCTATGTACAGATATGTATATACTGTGTGTATGTGTATATGTGTGTGTGCATGTGTGTGTGTATGTGTGTATACACAGGTTGTTCCAAAGTCTTGATGCAGTTTTAAGCTTTAGTAGTTCCAGGGAACTAAGACTTTGGGGATGTCCTGTGTATAGTTGGGTTAAGGAATTAATAGGTGGATGAATGAAGCATAAGCATGGTCTACTTTTCCTTCAGACCAGGGAAGACCCTCAAAGTTTATGGCAGAACAGAAGCAATTGCTAGTTACACTCACTCTGAGCTATCCAAACCAAAACTATAAGCAAGTGAGACTTGGGCTAGGGCCCATTATTGGCAAATAGTGCTGTATATTACAACCCACTTACAACCCTTAAGCATCCAATACAGAGCCTACTGTTCATTAGACTGAATTGATTTTAATCAAGCAGACAGGAAGGGTATAGACTTTTCATTTGTGAAAATCAGAAGTGGAAATAAAACCCCAAAGGCAAGAGGGAAGAGAGGATGAAAGGTTGGTCTTGGCTTCAGAAGCCAAGGTTTCCAATTCCAGCTGTGCTCCTTATTAGTAACCAGAGACCTTATGCAAGTCACTTAACCTCTTGAAACCTGTGAACTCCTGTATAAAAGGAGGGGCCAGATTCCTTTTACTCTAAGATGCCTTCCAACTCTAAACTCCTGTGATTTGGTGAAGTTTAACTCTGATACAAGGTCAACAGTGTCCAATCACTTTTACCCTTATTAGGATGTCCCCCAATTCAAAGTCATCCATTTCTTCCTCTCAGAAACAGCAGAAAAGGGACTGCTTCTAATTAGCTGTATTTCTTATATTTGTACTGCAGAAAAGCAGAACTATCCAGAATAAATCTATCAACTCTCAATGATTTCCTCTCGGATCAGACAGCCAGTATCAATTAGACCCCCAAATAAAGGTAGGACTTTTCTCAGGAAGCCACAGACAGGGATTCAACTTGTCTTGCTTTTAATTGTTCATTTATTTTCCCCACATACAATGTCAATAACCCCAACGCTGGTCTCATCCAGGAATGTCTGTTCCCCAGGGAGCCTGGTTAAAGGAAGTGAGCTGTGTGGTGTAGAGGTTACCATGGTAATTATGCATCAACCATGGGCAGCTTCTTCCCAGTGAAATCTCTCGTTAGCCATCAGCCAGCTAATTAGAACAGCCCTTTAGCACTTGCTCATATTTCTGGAACATTTCCTTCTGAAGAGCTCAGGAGGGTGGGGGGCATTTTGGTCAGCTCTAGAGAGGCTTTGTTAGCCCCCACAACACTGGCGAATTACAAGGAGAAGGAATTGTGAGTCCTTGGATTGTGAGGGCACTATACTACCTCTTCACCCCAATTCAAGAAAGTAACAATGAAAATGAACGTGGATTAGGCCCTATAGGCTAAAAAGCAAAATGCAAAGCATTAGAAGAGAGACAAAGTTCAGATAAAACACAATTGTTCAATCAACAAGTACTTATTAATCACTACTATGTACCACAGGGGCAGATATGTGGTATAGTGGATTGAGTGCTGGATTTGAAGTCAGGAAGACTCATCTTCCCGAGTTCAAATATAGCCTCAGACACTTAATAGCTGTGCGACCCTGAACAAATCACTTAACCCTCAGTTTCCCCTTCTACAAAATGAGCTGGAAAAGGAAATGGCAAACCACTCCAATATCCTTGCCAAGAAAGCCCCAAATGGGGTCAAAAAGAGCTGGACATGACTGAACAGAAAATAATACGTACCAGGCACCCTGCAATGCACTGGGGATGAAAACAAGTTTAATTTATATATGCAAAGTATATTCACAGACTAAATGGAAGGTAAACCGAGAGGGGAAGGCACTAGCATCTGGGGAGATGGGGGGGAAGGGGGAGAAAACAGGGCTGGAAAAGACCTCCTGAAGGCAATAGCACTTAACTCACGGGTGGGGACATCTTCTAGGTCCTTAAATGTGGCCCTTATTTAGTCAAAGGGCTACACTTGAGGACCTAGAGGGCTTAGCCTAATCAATTCCTGCGTTCAAAGAATTTATAGTCTAGTAATAGGATATAAGACACCAATTCAGAGAACTGTAATATACAACCCTATTGGCCAATAATGGGCCCCAGCCCAAGTCTCACTTGCTTAAAGTTTTGGTTTTGATAGCTCAGACTGACTGTAGTTAAACAATAGCAATTGTTTCTGTTCTGGCATAATCTTTGAGGGTCTTCCCTGCCATGATTGATTCTCTTGTGAAGACAGAGTAGGCCATCTTTGACCTCACTTCTTACCTAGCCTTTAACTACTGAATGGGTGCTGCCTTGGACAAACTGAGACTTGGGAAAGACTTTAGCTTAAAAAAGCCACCATCCCCCACTACGTGGGAGCCATCTCCAGGCATCCTGACCTTTGTCTTGCCAGTGGACTTCAAATGACTCTGGAGGAAAGAGTGAGGCTTTGCACAACTTTGCCTCGCTGAAATCCAATTCACTTGCAAGTTAAGATATCACCCTGATGCTCTTTGAGAATGAAGGACGAGCAGCAGCAACAATACACAACATTACATGATAAGTGCATTAGAAAGTTACAAACCATGGGACAAGGGACCTCTTGAAGGTTGTTGTGGTTGTGTGGGTTGTGTGTTATGGAATATCAACTGGAAGAATTCTTTCACAGAGGGAAGAACTAGAAGCAGCGGGAGGAAGTTGACCAGAAGTAAATCCAGGCTTGATAGAAAGAAGAACTCCCTAATAATTAGAGCTGCCCCAAAACAGAACATGCTGCCTCCGGAAGCTACAGAGTTCCTCCTCATTGATGGTCTTCAAGCAAAGACTGGATAATTACTTGTTAACTATGTTGTAAAGCAGATTATTTTTTCAGGCATAGGTTGGATTCAGGGGCCACTGAGAGCCCTCCGAACTCTGGAATTCTATGATTCTAAAATAGCCAGGAAGCCAGGTGGTGAAGTGAATAGAGCACTGGGAAAAGCTGAGTTCAAATCCAGCCTCAGACAATTACTAGCTATGTGGCCCTGGACAAATCACTTAATCCTGTTTGCCTCAGTTTCCTCTTCTGCAAAATGAGCTTGAGAAGGAAATGGCAAACAATTACAGTATCTTTGCCAAGAAAACTACAAATGGGTTCACATAGAGTCGGACATGACTGAACAACATCTGAACAGCAACAACAATACATTATTGCATTCCTTTGAAATCTTACATATTTTACTTTAATTCATTTAAAAATATTATTCTGAGTAAGGGTCCATAAGTTTCACTAGACTGCTTGCTAAAGGGGTCCAGCACCCCCCCCCAAAACAGTCAAGAACAGCTTCCCTAGATTATCAAGATAAAAACAGCATCATGCACTCTCTATCTTCCATTATACCAATCTATGGATATGTTGTAGCCTTTTTATTAGAAAATATATTCCTAGAATAGGCCTTGGTATCCATAAGACACAGCTTGCTAGCTGGTACATTTTAGAGGGAGGAGTCTTAGCCTGTGACTTCATTAGTATAGGTAAATCTCAGAGAAGAAACTCCTTCTACTGCTGCTAATCATCCACTATCCTTAATTTGGAGCTGTCTAGAGACACTGATAGTTTGAGTGGCTTCTCAAAGAGACAGGACTTAGACCCAGGCCCTCTTTAGTCCAGAGGTGGCCCTGTTCATTCACTCTATTCAGTCACTACACCATACTTTCTGGTACATAATAGTTGCCTAGGAAGTAAAGAAAGGAACAAGCATTTATTAACTGCATAATATATACCAGACACTATGCTAAGTGCTTTACCATTATTTTTGCTCCTCAGGACATCCCTGGGATGTAGGAACTGTTATTATTCTCTGTTTTACAGTTGAGGAAACTGAGGCAGACAGAGGCTAAGTGATTTGCCCACATTCCCACAACTAATCAGTGTCTAAGGCCAGGTTTTAATTCAGGTGTTCCTGATTCTAGTCCCAGTAATATACCCAATAGATAGATAGGAGTACTGGTGGATAGCATAACAAATAGAGTACTGAGCCTGGAGTCAGGAAGACCTGAGTTAAAATCTGGCATCAGACATTTACTAGCTATGTGACTCTCGGCAAGTCACTTAACCCTGTTTGCCTCAGCTTCCCCATCTGGAAAATGAGCTGGAGAAGGAAATGGCAAGCCACTCCAGTATCTTTGCCATGAAAACCCTAAATGGAGTCACGAAAAATCAGACAGGTCTGAACAACACGTAAGTCCAACAATATGCGTGCTGAGCTCATGTGTTGATTTATAGTCCTCTCTGACTGTGCTAAACACAGGTAAGACCTGCCCTTAAAAAGCTTACAATCTAATCATAATTTTGAAAAAGTAGTTGATTTGGAGTCAAAAGACCTGGGTTCTAGTCTTGGTTCTGTTACTTCTAGAATTACCTAGGGCAAAGTATTTCTCGTCACTGAGACTCAGTTTCCTCATTGGTAAAACAAAGTTACTAGATTCAAGATGATCCCCAAGAGTTATTCCAATTATAAAATCCTGAGATTCTATGAAGTTACATGCAGTATAGTGAAAGTTCAAATGGGACAGCCGGTGGATTCAATATTCAGTCCCTAACAATGGAACCCCAGTGTCTCGGCCATGACTTGGCTTTTGTAAACTGTTGGGGTTTCTGATAATTCGCCTTGATATGGCTATGCTGCATTGTACTTTGAAGCTTGTGTATGGACCTTGAATCTTTGATGGGATGAATAGTCCCCATAAAACCATTTCTTACCCTCTTAGTTTATACAGTTCTGCCCCATGCCTTTCTATAAATCCTTCATGGTTGATCTAGCCAATATGCCAGGGGTAGGGGGAACAGAGTTCGTGTTTTTTTTGACTAGTTCATGGTCCTACATGTAGCATTCAGGCTACCCGACTGCTATCCTTAGCTGTAGCTATATTATAAGGATATAACTGGAGGCTACACCAAATGAAAATGGGGTGAAGGAAGTAGAGGTGTTCAGCCTTTAAAAGAGGAGACTTGGGAGGGACATAATAGCAATCTTTAAGTATTTGAAGAGCTGTAATGTAGAAAAGGAAGTAGACTTGTTCAGCTTGGCCCCAGAGGCCAGAACAAGGAGTAATGGGTGAACATTATAGGGAGACAGATTCCAGGTACATACAAGGAAAGGCATTCTGACAATTCTAATGGCCCCATGGCATTGTGGTTTATCCCAGGATACTATGTAGTCCCCATTGATGGAATTCTGTAAGCAGAGGCTGACTGCTCCATTGGGTAAAGGCTCTGGAGGTGGGAATTTTCTGTTCAGGTTATGGTTTGGACACAACACTGGCTGAGCTCCCATCTATCTCTGGGATTCTGGAATTCTATGATCTTGAGAAGCCTTCTAACTAGTGTATCAAACCAACTAATGCCAGATGCCACGGTGGGTTCTGTCCCATTGTTCTTGTGTGACCTAGGTGCCCTAGGAAATCAGAGTTTCTGACAATCCTAGAATGAGGGATCATCTAATATCTAGAGAAGAGATTCTTAACCTGGGGTCCACAAACTATGCATGTGTGAATTGATCTATAGAGAGATCTACATAGCTCTACACACACACATACACACATGCATATAAAATATAGATGTATGCATGTGTTTTCATACATATGTACATGCATGTATGTGTATATATACAGATGTGTATACACATACACATATATAAGCTTTACTAGATTAAAACTGCACTAAGACTTTTGGAACACCATATATACATATATATGTATATGCACACATATATTTAGAGTAATTTTTCTATGTAGATCAATTTCCACATATTTATATACATTATACATATACATATATAAATTAAAAATCATAGTTTTACAAAAAAACCCAACCATATTGAAATATACTCATATATAATTCTATTATATATTGAAATGTAGTCATATATGGTTCTATAGATGTTAAAATATAGTCACATATGAATAGGTATGCATACATGACTATATTTCAACACAACTGGTTTCCACTACAATACTATGAATCTGAGTTTATTCATTTAAAAACATTATTCTAAGAAAGAGTCAACAGGCTTCACCAGGCTATCAGAGTTAAGAATCTCTGATCTAGTTAAATGTGGTTATTTCACAGGGGAGGAAACAGGTTTAACAGGCTGCAGGAGCTACTGACCAGCTGCCCACCCAGATAACCACGTAGAACTGTGGACAGTGGAATGACCAATTGGGAAATACTTTGATGTCAGCCTGTTCAAAGAATGAGCAGCCCAGGCCCTAAGCCTTTTGACCTTGGAATCCTGTTGAGTACTCATGGATGTTTAATTGCTGTGCTCCTTCCACGGAGTTTACTTGCATTGATTTCTGCGATACAGCCTCCTCACATCCATGCAGATCATGGATAGCAGGCTCATGGAATCACAGAATTTTTATCAAAAATGACTTCAGAATCTATCTAATCAATTCGAACAAGAAAAGAAATCCCAACACAAAATTTTCAGTAAGGGGATATCCAGACTCTTCTTGAAGGCCTCCAGTGAGGAGGAACCCACTTCCTACTGAAGCAGCCTGCTCCATTTTTGGTTACAGCTCTAATTGTGGAGAGGTCTAGGGGTTAGACAAAGTGGCATCCAAGTACCTCCCTTTGTCATATGCTCTTAGGACCTGGACTTGCACGTCATTAAATGACCTTCTGTACATCCCTTGGATCCCAGCAATATGTGGGCTCACTTCACTTTCCATCTGCTGCTCTACCTGGTTTCACCTTCACAGAACAAGATGCCCCTCCCAGGATAAGCTCATCTAAATTTCAGGCTGCTAACTCAAATCCTGATTGATAACCAGCTCCCTCAGCCTCCTCTTCTCTCTGATTGGAGGGCTAGAGGGTGGAGTACCAAAGCTCCACCCAAAGACTTCCTTATAGAAGATAGAAACTAGTTCAGGGGTGGGGAACCTGCAGCCTCGAGGCCCTAGGTGTCCTCTAGGTCTTTGAGGGCCACATGAGGCCTTGAGGCTGCAGGTTCTCCACCCCTGAACTAGACTCTTTTAGCTCACTCCACTTTACCATCTGCTGTCCTAACTGATTTCAACCTCATGAACCAGGATGCAGGGTACCCCACACTATCTGATTCTTCCTCCCCACCTTCAATGACTCCTTTTGTGCGCTCTCTCTCCCTTTAGATTATAGGCTCTTTGAGGGCAGGAACTGTCCTTTTTGTTAATTGTATCCCCAGTGCTTAGCACAAAGTCTGGCCCATAAATAGGTACTTAATAAATGTTTATTGAATTGGATATGGACACACTAAAATTAGACTTACTAGAAATTTGTAGGAATATATATAATTGTTGTTAACAGCTTTCTGTTCTCCTTTTGAGAACTGTCTGTTCATATCCTTTGACCACTTACTTATCTATGGGGAGTGGCTTTTTTTCTTGTACATCTCATACCCCAATTCTTTTTTTTTTTTTGCCTTTTGGAGGGCAATTGGGGTTAAGTAACTTGCCTAAGGTTACACAGCTATTTTTTTTTTATGAGGGTGTTAATTGTCTGAGGCCGGAACCAAACTCGGGTCCTCCTGACTCTGGGCCAGTGCTTTACTCACTGTGCCACCTAGCAGTCCCCTCATACCCCAATCTTAAAAGTGTGGGTAGCAGGCCCCAGGAACTCATAATCCCTGAGTTATAAAGCTCTTCTATCTCACAGGGTTGCTGTAAGGGAAGGTACTTTATAAATCTTAACATGCTAAAGAAATGGGAGATTTTGCATTATCCCTAAGCCCTTGTTTTCCCACCTCCCAACCCAAGTCCCTTGGCTCAGCTTGCTGCAGCTGATTCTTTGCTTCCTTTTGGAAAAGAGTATCATGGTACTTTTGTTTACAGGACTAGAACTCTCTCATAAATTCACTCCAATCCCAATTCGCCTGAGCTAGCTTCAGGAAAAGCGGGTGCCCCTGGAGAGGGTGCTGGAGTGAGAGTAGAGGCTGGACGCATCAATGGGCAAAGCGAGCAGCTTATCTTAATGCAACAGCAGGCTATGGAAAGTGAGAAGGGAGGCTAATTGGCAAACAAGAGGAGAAACCAATGTTTTCCAAGCGTGACTAGGAGCTGACACATCCAAGCAACTACTGCTCTTTCATCAGCCCCATTGGGAGTGCTGGGGTGGGGGCTGGGGGTAGCCACTCAGGGCCCTCTCCTGGAAAACTTAGGTCATAGGAACACAGCATTTTAGGACGAGAGAGGACCTTAGAGGCCATCTAATCAAAACCCTTCATTTTAAAGAGAAAATAAAGTCCATAGAAGGGAAGGGACTTGTCTAAGTTGACACAGAGAGTAAATGGCAAAGCCAGGATTCAAGGCAACATTTTCTGATTCCAGATCCAGCTCATTCCATGATGCTGCACTAACCATATTAATACTGCTCCCAGAGCAGGCTGTTTCATCTAGTTGGCAGAGAGCAGAAGGACCTTGCCAATCAAGATGAAGGACAAGTCTTGCAGCCCCACAGAAATGGAGAACTAGACTGGTTCCTAGGTAGAGAAGCTTAGAGAAGACTTTAGAAGTGGTTTTAATGTAACAAGTAGAACATTCAACAAAGAGCCTAAAGATGTAGTTCTAATGTATCACTGACTTTAGTGGGGGAGAAGAGAGAAGTCACTTCCTCAGTTTCTTCATTCATAAAATGAAGAGAAACATGGAAAGAACATTTGGAGTTAACCGGTCCAACTCTCTTGGGGCAGCTAGGTGGCACAGTGCATAGAGCAATGGGCCTGGAGGCAGGAGGAACCGAATTCAAATCTGACCTCAGATACTTACTAACTGTGTGACTCAGGGCAAGTCCTTTAACCCTGTTTGCCTCAGTTTCCTCATCTGGAAAATGAGTTGGAGAAGGAAATAGAAGATCAATCCAGTATCTTTGCCAAGAAAATCTCAAATGTGGTCACAAAGAGTCTGACATGACAGAACAACAGATTCTAAATCTCCCCTTTTAAATGGAGGAGCCTGAGGTCCAGAGAAGTTAAGCAATTTCTTAAATGTCACACAGATTTTAAGTGCAGAGCAAGGATTTGAACCCAAGTCTTTTGACTCCAAATGTAATATGTGACAGCCTGCAAATATATTATAGGCATCTTCAAGTACTTGAAGGACTGTCACATGGAGGAGTGATTAAATTTGTTCTCTGAGGTCCCAGAGGGTAGAAGCAGGAGGGATGGAAAGTGTGAAAAGAAAACTTTAGTCTTGATGTCAAGAAAAGTTCCTAATATTAGAGCTTGCCCAAAGTGGAATGGGCTGCCTCAAGAGCTGGCAGGTTTCCCTCCTCCTTTAAGCAGAAGCTGAATGACCCTGGTTGGATGCTACCTTGAGGGTTTCTTTTGGATCCAGGTTGGATTAGATGACTGGTGAGGGCCTTTCCAACTCTCAAATTCTAGAATTTCATGAATATGTTATTCCAATCCCCATTCTGCCACACTGTGCCTTGAATTAGTAGTTTCCCTGCAGTCACTCAAAGAAAACAGAGAGAAAAGTGAGTGAACAACAAAGAAAGGAAAACTAATCACAGACAAGAGCTGGGGGAAGGGGAGGCAAAGAAGTGAGGGAGCTGTCCACCATTAATCATTATGAAAAATAGGTCTCAAGGAGCTACATTTGGCCTCTCTATGATTAGTGAGCATTTTAATTTTTGGCACATCATCCCAATTATGCACCAGACACAGAGGCAAACCCACTGGGAATTAGAGAGGCTTGGGTAGGATGGGATGTTCAGGTATGGAACAGAGAGGGGAAAGGTGGGAAATTTTAAAGTTGTCTTTCCAGGTCCCTTGGTACAAGATAATTAATTAAGCAGAAAAGAAAGAATTTTTAGAAGCTGGAAACAGGTTCACACTACCCCCTTTATGCCTGGAACCCTGTTCCCTTGCCCTTTCTCTACCAATGGAATTTCCTCTAAGACTCAGCTCAAATTCCACCATCTCATTCTCAGAATCAGAAATGGCTTTTCCTTCTTAGAATTTTGATTATCTCACTCATGCTTTGGTCATGTTTTACTTTATATTATAGCCATTTATTCAGGTGATGTCTTACTACTGCATTATAAACTCCAAGAAGGTAGGAATGCTGTCTTGAAGATTTTTTTTTATCTTCTTCCTGCCCCCTTCCCAGTGAATACCTAACATAGGAGATTGCACATAAAAATAACTTAATAATAGGGACTATATAAATGATTATTATCTTCCCCCTCACTAGATTTGTGTTGATAGCAATAATCTCATCACTTTAGGCCTTCTCACTAGGAAACATCCCTCTCCCTATCACTTGATTCTCCCTCCCCAAAGGGGAGGGAACCAGGACACTCTGCCTACTTTCCCTTTATGGGATAACTTTTGATTTCAAAACAACACTCCCATGCAAGTACCTTCATCCACTCCTTTTTCAGCTCCACTTCATATGTTGTCTTCCCCTTCTCTTAGAAAGTAAACTCTTTGAGGGCAGGGATTATCATTCATCTACTTGTGTTTCTATCCCCAGTACTTAGCATAGTTTCTGGCACATAATAAGTGCTCAATAAATGCTTGTTGACTGACCAATAGCAGAATATTTTAGAAGGAAGAATGGGAAATTTTCAATCCAAGTCCCTAAGGGGTTCTATTCTTTCTTCTCTGTATGAGACTATTGATGTAAGTCTTTAAAAAATGGTGCAATGGAGTGGGCACTAGCTCCAGAGTTGAAAGTTCTGGCACCAGATTCTGCCCCTTATACTTACTATTGGTATGATCTTGGGCAAGTCACTCAGCATTCCTTGGCCTAATTTCTCCCTCCTTCTGGCTATAGATCTATAATCCAATGAAAATGAAATTTATTACGTGTTTGATGCCTTTTGAGCCTGAGTGCTTATAGGGGGATATAATGACCATCTTGGGAGGACTGCCAATATGATGACTAACCCAGAAATCACCAGGTGAGGACAAAAGAGACAGAAAGAAATAAGAGGTGACCCCTAGACTTTGTGTGAGAAAAATATAGATGCAAAGGAGCTCAAGGTAGAGTATTAAGGCCCAGATTCACATCCCAGATGCCACACTTACTGTGTGACCCTAGTTACCAGTCACACAGGTAATAACAATGATGACAGACAGCATTTAAATAGTGCTTTAAGGTTTATATAACACTTTACAAATATTATCTCATTTTATTCTCACAACAACCTCAGAAGGTAGGTACCATGATCATCACCATTTTTAGAATGAGGAAACTGAGGAACAGAGAGGTTAAGTGTCTTGTTCAGGATCACACAACTAGTAAGTATCTAAGACCATATTCAAACTCAGGATTTCCTGACTCCAAAAGCATCACTCTAGATGCTTAGACAGTACCAGAGGTAAGATTTGAACACAGGTCCTCTGACTCTAGTGCCAATTCTCCTTCTATTGCACCATGCTGCCTTTCAGAACTAGTTAAGTAAATTATAACTAAGAAGGACACTGATTTACTGAATCATGCCCCAGAGGAGGGTGATCATAAGTGTTAGGGGCCTGGAGAACATGACACGAGAGCTAACTGAAGGATCTAAAGATACTTTGGGGCATTTGGGGGATGGAGTGGAAAGAGGTGAAGTGGGCAACATTGCACCCCTGGATAATCTGAAGGATTAGCATATGGAAGATGGAATTGATTGTTCTGCTATTTGGTTCCAAATGAGAGAGCTAAAAACAATGAATGGAAGTTAAAGGGAAACAGATTTTGGTTTATATAAACACAGATTTCCTAACAATCAGAGCAGTCCAAAAGTGGATTGGGCTGTCTCAAGGTAACATCAGATCATAACTCTAGAGCTGGAAGGAACTTTAGGCACCACCTAGTCTGATATCCCCATTACACAGATGAGAAAAATGAGACCCAGGAAAGTTAAGTGACCTGCCTAAGATGACACAATTTGAACTCAATTCTAGAGCTAACAATCTTTCCCTGCACCACACCACCTCCCTCACTTATGTGCTGTACATTATTTGAGGTCTTTGATTGGAAGCCAGAGGTCCACTTGTCAGTGATTTTTTAGAATAAAAACCTGCTAAGGACAGCTTCTGAGATCCTCTCCAACTCTGAGTTTTGTAACTGAGTCAGAGATGGGGTGAGGGCTACTTTAGAACCATTCATCTGGAATTATTCCAACTGAGCTTACTTCTAGCTTTCCCTGGTTCAAGGAGGATGCTACGATGGGGTGCTACGATGGGGTAAAGGCAGCAAAAGGAAAGCCTAACCTTGGGGTAAGAAGGATAGCCTTGGGGCAGATAGCCTCCATTATGCCCTTCACATTCCAACATCATACCCACCAGGACAGGCTTAGCACAGTTATGAATTGATTGATGAGGACAAAAGGGCAGGCAGACATGGGGCAGAACATGCCAATATTTGATAAAAGGGGCCTCAGTAATTGATTTCCATGGGAGGCAGAAGATCCCTTTCCAAGAGAAGGTAAGCAACTCAGGCCTTCTCAGAAATGCCCACTACCTTCTTTGTACAGGTGTCTTTGATGTTCTCTGAATGACATCTGCATCTAGGAGCTAAAGCTTCATCTTATCACCATGCACACCAGAAACACTGTCAATCAAGAAAGCAAAGGCTCCCACAGCAACACCAAGGCCCCAGCAACCCAGTATGACTTACATTCTTGGAAATAGAGATGTTGCAGATTCTAAGCACTGGGATTACAAGGGAATTAAGGAAAGAACTCCAGAGGGTCAGAGTTTTATAACAGAGACCTATTAAACCAAAATTCAGCATTTTTGAGTTTAAAAGGCACCAACTCATTTATGAGGAACTGGTCTAGTTTTAGTAATGCTGACTAATCAAGTCTCCTAATAAAGAGATATTCAGCCTTTCTCCAGGGAAAGCTGGGATGTTGTAATGGGAATGCAAATTTGGAAGATCTTCCCTGCCCCTAGGCTAAAGTGCACCTGAAACATGGGGGTGGGAGGCTTGTTTTTCAGTAAATACTTCTTGACTGGCCAGTGAGTCAATAAGATTGTTACATTCTCTGAGCCAGGAGAAGCTACATAAGCCCTGATGTGTAGCTTTGTTTTGGGGGCTCACTTTGAGAAGTGTTCTGTGATTTGATCTGTATTCTGGGAAGCCGTTGTCCAGGCCCCCGCCCTGGCTTTGAAAAACCCAGATGCTGATTTGGTATGGATGTAATGGTTGGACAGTTTGGAAATCTGTCTACTTGATCTGTTAATGTCTTGATAATTCTGCCTGTATACTTTGAAGTTCGGGGTGCCGACTTTTCCCCTGAACAAGGTAAACGATATATGTCTGACTGATTAAAGTAAGCTTGTTAACCCATTTTGAGTTGCTTTCCTTTATTAAAGCAGATCCAAGAACCTGTGTGAGCAGCCACCCTAGGAACTCCAGGGTGCTTGCTGCTACAGATGTCCAAAACCAATGCAGACACATCTTTTGTTTTAAGTTAATTGCACAGTAGATGCCAGGGCTCCCCACAAAAATGTGTGCAATTCAAGCTTCCATAGGACAAATAATGCCAGAAATGCACAAGGGAAGTTAGCAAACCTGTGGAAACCCATGAACAATCTTCTGCAAAACAGAGAATAAATAGCTCATGTCTCCAGAGCACTTTGCAGCTTATATTCCATACAAGAATTCTGTGAGGGAGGAAGTATAGGTACTCCTTTACCCATATTACAGAGGAGAATGTTGAGGCAAAGATAGGTAAAGTGATTAACGTGATGTAACATGTCTTGAAAGTTTATGGGCTTATAGATTTAGAGCTGGAAGGGGATTTAGTCCAACCCTCCCCTTTAACAGATGAGGAAACCGAGGCTTGTAGAGCATAAGAAGCTAGCCTGTAGTCACATATACCATCAGTGTCAGAAGTGGTTCTTGAACCCAAATCTTCTTGCCTCCAAGGCCAGCACTCTATCTACTATGCCTGCCATGCAGGTCTTCTAACCAGAGGTCAAGTTCTTTCCCCTCTTAATTATTTTTAATTAAAAAAAAAAAAACAAGCAAATAAAGTTTGACCTGCACCAGGCTTATTATACAAACTGAGTTGCAGTTGGTAGGACCTTTCTCTATGCCACAAGCTTGGGATTAATATGTATAGCAATGTGTTCCCTCCTCACCTTTGACTCAGTGCAGGCATCACCTTCAACAGAACACATTCCTGATCCTTGAAGTTATTAGTAATCTCTCATTCATTCATTCATTCATTAAATGGACATTAAGCACCCACTATGTGCCAGGTACTAGGCCATGAAGATCCAAAAATAAAAATAAAATGGTCCCTGCCCTCAATAAGCTTACATTCTACTGGGAGAAAATTAAATGTAGACAGATATGTCAAATCAAAGTACATTCAATATATACAATGTAATTACAAGGTCACAGGGAGGGAGAGAAAGGGGAGAATGACCCTACCAGCTGGGAGAATCAGAAAAGGTATCATTTCAGAAATGGTGCTTGATCTGAGTCATGATGGAAACTAGGAATTCTAAGAGTAGAGGATGAGGAAAAAGTGCCCCCTAGACATGGAAGAACAGCCAAATGGGAGATGGAACAGTATGTATTTGTCACCAGGATTTTCCTCTTGAAATTACTTTGTATAAACTCTGTGATGGCAGGGATTGTTTTGACTTTTAAATTAGTTTCCCTAGCACCTAGAACAGTATCTTTTACAGAGTTTTTATTGTTGTTTAGTAGTTTTTCAATCATTTGGGGTTTTCTTGACAAAGATACTAGAATGGTTTGTCATTTCCTTCTCCAGGTCATTTTGCAAATGAGGAAACTGAGGCAAACAGGGTTCAGTGACTTGTCCAGGGTCACACAGTTAGTAAATGTCTGAGACTGGATTGAACTCATTAAGATGAATCTTCCTGATTCCATGACAAGTGCTCTATTGATTGAACCACTTTATTGCCCCTTGTACATAGTAAGCACTTAATAAATGTCATTTGAATTCATTGGAAGCACTGATTGCCAAAAAAAAAAAAAAAACATCTGTTAGAAACCAGTCAAACCAAAACAAAAAACAGAATAACTGAAAACTTTAACTAAGATCAAGCAGATCCCCTTCTGGTGAATTTTTGCTTCTTTAGTTCTGAAGGTTCCCCATTTCCTGGATCATCCTTTCCTCTCCCCTCAAACCCCTCCCACGACTGTGGAATTCTCCCTCTCCACAAAAATACACAACTGTTTCATCTATTAAATGACCTCCAGTTATGAACAATAGAAAGATGAATCTATTTCATTCAAAAGAAACACTTAAGCAATGAGTCTGAGTCATCAAAGCTTCAGAAATAGTGACACGTTCATTCATTTTGTTCTAGTTTATTTGTTGAGCAGAAAAACCAGAAACTAAACAAATGGGGGCGGGGGGGGGGGGTAAGTGGAAGGGGAGATATTACCTTTTTGGTGAAGATTTATTTGCTGGAGGTTAAATCAGAGTGAATTTTCTGCGACATAGCACTCGTTACCAAATTCATGCTGAGGGGAGGAAAAGGAAAGAATATTTAATATATGTGCATATGCATGTCTATGAGAAGCAGTGTGTCATAACAGCTGATGTGCTGGCCTGGGAGAAAGGAAAGCCTGGGTTCAAATCACTTCTCTGACACTTGCTATGTAACCAAAAATCTCCCAGAGCTGTCCCTCATACTGTGTCACCTTGGATGATTTAGATAATTCCACATAGTTACTTATCTCCTAATACCTAAGGTAGGTAAGTGGAAAGTGCTCCTTCAAGGACAGAACACCAGTCCCCTGTGTCAGATAGTGAAAGGATCTCAAGTCGGGGGTGGCTATGTGAATAGAGTACCGGCCCCAGAGTCAAGAGGGACTGAGTTCAAACCTGGCCTCAGACAATTAATACTTACTAGCCATGTGACCTTGGGCAAGTCACAACCCCAATTGCCCTACCTTCCTGCTTCCAAAATGCAAAAAAAAAAAAAAAAAAGAGAGAGAAGAGAAGAAATGAAAAAAAAAAAGGATCCTAAATTAACCAAAGCTGAAGCTGGAGTAAGTAGGTGACAAGAACTTTTTTTTTTTTTTTTTTATAACTTTCATTGTGTGTGTTTATTTGGAAAGTAATATAATCACTACAACTTTAATTGTGTTACACAATAGATGAAATATATATGAATTGTTTTGCAAAGTTCTCTTCTTTCCTTATACTTTCACTGTCCCCTTATTTTTATTCAATCACCCTCAATTGCACCTGAGGCTACTACTGCCCTCCCACATCATTTCATCACCCTTCCAGGGGACAGTGTTACCCATTTTGGGAACCTATGAGCAGAGGTTAGACAACAACTTACTTGTTGGCTATGTTTTAGTGGGAATTCCTTTTTCTTTATATATATATATATATATATATATATATATTTGAATATTTGATTTTAAAACTTTCAATTCCAGATTCATTCCCTTCCCCCCCCTGCCACCCACCCCCACTGGGGGGACAAGCAGTTCAGTATAGGTTGTATATGTGTGGCTAATGCAAAACAATAACATAGTAGATGTATTGTAAAAGACTGACTATATTTCCCTCCCTCCTATCCCACCTCACACTTGTTCTATTCTCTACTTTGATCCCATCCCTTTGCAAAAGTGGGTGCTTCCAACTTCCCTCCCCCCCAGCCTGCCCTCCCTTCCATCATCCCCCCTCATATTCCTTTCCCCCCCTATTCTCCTGGAGGGTAAGATCCCCTCCCTTCTCAAGCCAGATTCAATAAGAATAAGGTTGACCTATTCCCTTTTGCCTTCCTATTCTTCCCCTCCATTGTAAACATTTTCCCTTGTCTCTTCTGTATGAGATAGTTTGCCCCAATCTGTCTCTCCCCATCTCCTCTCATTATATTCCTCTCACCTCTTAATTTCACCTTTTAAGTATCATCCCTTCCTGTTAAATTGGTCCCGTGCCCTCTATCTATGTATACCTGTAAATGTATATATACACATTCACATATGTATTCATATGCCCGCATACCCTCATATAAAGACATACACACACACACACACACACACACACACACATATATATATATATATTTCTAATCCCTTCAACTACTGAGAAAAGTTTCATAGGTTACAATTATTGTTTTTCCATGTAGGAATGTTAATAGTTCAACTTTGGCCAGGTGGCTCAGCGAGCAAGAGCACCGGCTCCAGTGCCGGGACGACCCGGATCAAATCTGGGCCCAGACACCCAGCACCACACCCAGAAACAACAACTGGCCATGCAACCCCGAACAAGCCACTCAACCCCAATTGCTTCAAAAAAAAAAATAGTTCAAATTTGATAAGTTCCTTATGATTTCTTTTCCCTGTTTACCTTCTCATGCTTCTCTTGCTTCTTGTATCTGAATGTCAAATTTTCTACTCAACTCTGGTTTTTTCAGCAAGAATGCTTGAAAGTCCTGTATTCCATTGAATTACCATATTTTTCCCTGAAACATGATACTCAGTTTTGCTAGGTAGGTGACTCTTGGTTTTAATCCCAGCTCCCTTGACCTCTGGAATATCACATTCCAGGCCCTTCGATCCCTCAGTGTAGAAGCTGCCAGATCCTGGGTTATCCTGATTGTGTTTCCACAATATTCAAATTGTTTCTTCCTGGCTGCTGGTAATATTCTCTCCTTAATCTGGGAATTCTGGAACCTGGCTATAATATTCCTAGGAGTTTTCTTTTTGGGATCTTTTTCAGGAGGTGATCGGTGGATTCTTTCAACCTCTATTTTGCCCTCTGGTTCTAAAACATCAGGGCAGTTTTCTTTGAGAACTTCCTGGAGGATGCTTTCCAGGCTCTTACTCTGGTCATGGCTCTCAGGCAGTCAAATAATTTTTAAATTATCTCTCCTGGATCTATTTTCCAGGTCAGTGGTTTTTCCCATGAGATATTTCACATTGCCTTCTATTCTTTCATTTGTTTGGATCTGTTTAACAGCATCTTGATTTCTCATAAAGTCATTAGCTTCCATTTGCTCCAATCTAATTCTGAAGCAATGATTCTCCTCAGTGAGCTTTTGAGATTCTTTTTCCATCTGGCAAATTCGACTTTTTAAGGCATTCTTCTCCTCATTGCCTTTTTGAGCCTCCTTTGCCATTTGAGTCAGTCTGTTTTTTAAGGTATTATTTTCTTCAGTCAGGCTGTTGACTCTCATTTCATAATTTTCTTGCATTGTTCTCATTTCTCTTCCCAATTTTTCCTCCACTTCTCTTATCTGCTTCTTAAGGTCCTCTATGGCCTGTAACCAGCTTGTATTTTCCTTTGAAGCATTTGGTGCAGGAGTTCTGACTTCACTGTTTTCCTCCTGTTCCATGCCTTGCTCCTTCTTATCCCCAAAATAGGAGTGTAATGTTGGAATCTTCTGTCTGCTTTGTTTCCTTTGCCTGCCCATTTTGCCACTCAAATGATTTGACTTTTGGGCTTTTTGCCACAGTAGGACTCTGCCACCAGACAAGGGAGTTTTCGTCCCAAACGCTGGGGTTTTCTCAGCTGCCTGAGGTATTAGATGGGTGCCCTCTCTGAGGTCTCCACACACTCTGGCAAGCTGGACACACACCCCAGGACCTCCACCCTAGACTGCAATCCAGATCCAAGCAGGTTAAAGCAAGAGCGATGACCCCTCAGACTGGTGCTTGGTCCCCCTACACTCTGCAGGCCAGGAGCTGAAGCCGCCACGTGGCGCTGGCAGGCTGTGCTGGTGTCTCAGCGGTTTCTCGCTCCAGGGGTAAAAGCCACGCACTCCCACTTCCTTGGTCCCAAAGTCCAGATTGCACTGGCCTCTCACCTTGTCCTTCGCATCTATGTATTGATAAATCTGGAAACGGCCACAGCTGCTGCTGATCTGGAGTCCCTCTGGCTGGCGGCTGATCAGGCCCGCCCTGGGGCTAAAGCCTCGGAGTGGGGCTGGGCTCAGCTCCCAGAGCGCTGTGCTGGCCGATTCCTGCCGGCCTGCCGGGCTGTCATCAGCGGGAGGTTAGCTTCTCTGTGTCATTTTGTGGGTTCTGCAGCTCTAAAGTTTGTTAAGAGTCCCCTTTTTACATGGATTGGGGAGGGTGGAAGCCGGAGCCGCGGGAAAGTCGTGCTTCTACTCCGCCATCTTGGCTCCGCCCCCGACAAGGACTTTCTTGAAGTTAGAGAAGAACAAGGACCTATTCGCTGAGCTTTCTGTGGTGAGACCCAAAATCAAGAGAACTATCTGTCAAAGGCAGAGCTATCATTACGCACTTTTGCACTCAGGGCAGAGTAGGGAGAGCAGAGAAGCCTAGTGCAGGCCTGAAAGGCTCTCACTTGGAGGTACAGCTGCCTGGGGTAGGGAACTATGGGAGCTTTTGAGTTGTATGAATTAGTCTCTCTAAGTAAATGCTAACCTCCGTTGTTTCTATGCTGCTGAAGCATTATGAGTGTTGTCAGAGGCCTCTAAATGTCTCACCTAGAGTAAAACCCTGGTCCCTGAGATCTAATTATAGCAGTTAGGTACACAGTGGGGACAGACCACTGAACCTGTATTCACAGCCCACTTCAGAGATTCACTAGCTATATGATGGGGCCGCTAGATGGCTCAGTGGATAGAGTGCTAGACCTGGAATCAGGAAAACTTGAATTCAATCTGACCTTAGACACTGACTAGCTGTGTGACCCTGGACAAGTCATTTAACCCTGCTTGCCTCAGTTTCTTCATCTGTAAAATGAACTGGAGAAGGAAATAGTCAACCGCTACAGTATCTTTGCCAAAAAAAAAAAAAACTGAAAAAGGATCATGAAGAGTCAGATTTGACTGAACAACAATGATAACAGCTGGCTGGGTAAGTCATTGAACAGTGATTTGCAGTAATTTTTCAACTATAAAGTGAGGATAATGATGGCGCCACCCTTTCAGGGCTATTGTGAGGATTTGTAAGGCACTTAGCACAATGATTAGCACATAGTAGGTACTCACTTCCTTCTGTCCTCCTTTCTTTGCTCCCTCCTCATCTCCCAACTATCAGCTTCCCTGGCTTCCTTTGTCTCAGCTAAATTCCCATCTGCTTCAAGGAGCCTCTTCTAGTCCTTACGTTTAGTGCCTTCCTTCTGAGCTCACCTCTACCTTATCCTGGGTATAGCATGTTTGTACATGTAACATACATGTTGTCTCCCCCCTTAGCCTGAGAACTCTTGAGAGCAGGGGTGGTCTTTGCCTTTCTTTGCTTCCCAAGTGCCTAGTACACAGTAGGTACTTAATAAATGCTACTAGACCTACTGTGATACTAGATTACTAAAGGCAGATCCTACATCAAGATTACAGTAGCACTAATAGGGCTGACACAATGTGGCTCAAACATGACCTCTGACACTAGCTGTGTGATCTTGGACAAGTCATTTAACTTCATTAGGCCTAAGTTTCCTTATCTGTAAAATAAAAGCATTAATCAAATGGCCTCAAAGGTCCCTTCTTGCTCTGGTTCCATGATGCTAAGAGCCTGTCTCCGGCCAGAGTGGGAAAAATCAAGATCATTGTATCCCTGTGCTGAGAAACTGTAGCAGACATCAAGAGAGTGAGAGCAACACCTGGAGACACCTAGTGGGGGTGACGGGAAACTGCAGAAGAAGCCGGTCTGGGGGGCGGGGAGGGGTCTGACACCAGGAATTTACATAAACCAAAAGAAAAAAACTGTTCTTTCGAAAATTATCTGTGAGAAAGCAAGGCTATGGAACTTAGAATTACAGGACCTGATTTCAAGAGCATGGGAGGGAAGGACAGAGAGGAGAAGAGGAGAGGGGAGGGAAGGGAGGAGAACAGGAGGAAAGAGAAGGGAGAAGGGAGGGAGAGTAGTGACTGGAGAGAAGGGAGGGGAGAAGAGAGAAGAGGAGGAGAGGGGAAGGAAGGGAGGAGAGCAGGAGGAAAGAGAAGGGAGGGAGAGTAGTGACTGGGGAGAAGGGAAGGGACGAGAGAGGAGGAAACGGGGGGGGGGAAGAGGAGAAAAAGGAAGAAGAGAAGAGAGGGGACAAGAGAGGAGAGAAGGGAGGGGAGAAGAGAGGATGAAAGGGAGAGGGTAAAGAAAGGAGAGAGAAGAGAAGATAGGAGGAAGGGAAGAAGAGAAGATAGAAAGGAGGGAGAAGGAGGGGAAAAGAGGAGAGAAAGGAAGGAGAAGAGAGGAGAGAAGGAAGGGAAGAAGAGGAGATAGAAGGGAGGGGTGAAGCAGAGAGAAAAGGAGAAGAGAGGAGAACAGGGAAGGAAAAGGGGAGGGGAGAAGGAAGGGGAGGAAGAAGAGAAGAAGAAAGACATGAGAGAAGCAAAAAAGGAAAGAAAGAAGGGAAAAGAAAAGGGAAAGAGAAAAAGTTCTCTTTTTGAAGAGAATCCCACAACTCCTTGGTAATCTCTGTGCCCTAGGTGAAGTGGGCCTTGTTTCTGATGAAGTGATCATCTGCAAGCCATCTGTCAGCTATCTTGGTCTTTCCCAAATTGCATCCAAAAGCCAGCCTCAGACAGCCCCTTGAGGTAATCATGGGACAAGCTAAGGGCAAGCAATTAGCAGCTAAGGTGTTGAGCCCAGGCTTAACCAAGGGACCCATTAGAACAGAGCAAAGGTATAATCACAGGGAGGAAAACCATCACACCTGATAGGGAAAGGCCAGGGGCCTTTACTAAAGCAAGAGCCTGGTCTGTCAGGATTTCAGTGAGCAAATTTGGAGGAAGCTGTCTTTTAGAACCTGAAGAAGAAACCAAAAGGGACAACAGCAGAAGTCAGTTCCAGAGGTAGGTAAAAAATAAGGTGAGGCGAGGTGGAGTCTAGGTGTTCTGGCTGTCAGTTGCACAATCATAGGTATCATCAGATTTAGAGGTAAAAGAATCTTAAAGATCATAGAGCCCACTTTTTCCTTTTTACAGAAAAAAAACAAAGTTATATTTTATGTGAAAGACTAAACCAAAATTACAAAGGCCTATATTTGAAGGAAAATGATCCAAACTCAAATCCTAGCTCTCTTATTTACTACTGCTGTGACCTTAGATATGTCATTTGCCTCTCAAGGTCTCAGTTTCTTTCTCTGTAAAATGACAGCGTTGGACTAAATGACTCTTAAGATCCCTTCCAGTTCTAAATTAAATAATCAACATGGACATTAGGTAGCAAAATTAACCCAAGAATTCTGATTCTGAATTCAATATTCTTTCTAATCCTCTCCCCAATTTTTCAGGGAAAATGAGTTCTCCATCCTCACCCCTGCCCAGCCCCTTTCCTTTTTGGGTTCTGTGCATCTCAGGCAGTTCTAAAACCAAGTTGGTAGAAGGTCATCCTTTATCTAGCCCTAAATTTTTCTTCAAGCATAGATAACTGTACAGCTATATGTACATGTAATTACATATACATCAAAAATGCATGATATGAGAAATAAGGGAACAGAGATGGCAGGTAGATAGATTAGACAGATAGATGATAAATGGATGGATGGGTGGGTGGATGGATAGATGAATAGGTAAATAGAAAGACTTCTTTCACATATATTTCTGCTCCCTTATTCCCAATATCAAGCAGACATTTTTTCAATGGTGCCTACCTTATCCCATTAACTGGGATTCCCCTGACTAAGCAACTGTGATTTGTGAGCATTCAGTCTCATACACCATTCTTTTTACAGTTGAACAGCATTTGATAACCAATAAGCATTCATTAAGCACTTACTATAGATATTCAATAGCTAAATACTTCCTATGTCCACTACCTGCCTTAGCAAAGAATACAGCACAATACATTGTTGCAATGTAGGAGCAATATGCCTATGTGTGATACTGGACAGGTCTCTAAAAACCCAAAAAAGTCAACAGTATTTGTGAACTATCTATTAAGTGACCCCCCCCTACACACACACATACACACTTTCATGGTGAAAGTGGCATCCCCAAGCCTCTGCTGGGCACTTGCCTCCTTTTTCCTAGGATCCCAGTTACTTGTGTATTTGTCTTTCCACATCCTTAGATACCAATGAATAGAGTTCTGGACTTGGAGCTAGGAAGATCTGAGTTCAAATCCTGCCTCAGTCATTGACAAGCATGGAGATAGCATCATAGCACTTAGCTCCAAGGGATATTGTGGGGATTAAATGAGATAAGATATGTACATCATTTCGTAACCCTTAATATACAATAGCTATCGTAAGCTCTTTGAGATTAGGATCTATGTCACATTTATCTGTCTTTAGATCATAGGAACACAGATAGAGGCCAGAAGGGGGATCAGATATCATCCAGTTGAACACCCTCATGTTCCGAGTGAGGGCACCCAGGCATAAGGACACTAAATGACTTGTCCAGGGTGCCGCAGACAAAGCCACAAAGGTGCGATTTGCACCCAGATCCCCTGAGGCCAGCGCTAGTGTTACTTCTTCCATTGCACCACACCACACCATGTCTCCCATGCCTGGAAGTTATGAGGCACTTTGATGAATGTAATTGGATGAAATCTGTTTGTCCTTAATCCAATGGCCTGATTTCCATGCATTCCACCTGCATTTCTTCTCGGATTTAGCCAGGAACTGAGACTGAGGGAAAAAAAAAAGACTTTTTCAGGGTCATTTAGCTGATAAATGGCAAATTCAGGAGCCAATCCAAATCTTTAGATTCCAGTAGGTTTATAATTATGCCTGACCAAGCCTATGACAAATTAAAGTCACGACGCCCCACACAGCAGAAGAAAAAAAAAGCCAAATGTTTGGGAATGATTTTGGAGACAGATGTAGCAGGAAAGGTCATGGACGTGGCTGGCAGCTAGGAAGGTATTAATAAGCTTGTGGAAGTAATTGGAGCAAAGTCTTTTCATGTAAGATTCCCATTCTAACCACTGTTTGGCCCAAGCCTTTGGAAAGCTCCATAATGAGCACTGAAGTCAGAGCCATTGGAAAGGCGGAAGGCCTTGCTGATTGTTAAGGTTGTTTGACCCCTTCTCTGGCCAAACTGGCCAGCTGATTCTGTCCCCACTAAGAGGTATTATTTGGTGACCTTCTAATTTCCCATTCTTGAGGCAAGCTGGTAGTGTTTGTACTTCAATTGTTTTCCTTCATTCTAGTCAAATTTTAATTTTCAATTCTCCATTCTATCCCAGTGCAAATTAATCTGCTTTGGGAATTGCTTGGTTCTTAAGGTATGTTAGTCCAGGTGGCCCAAAAACATTGATGGATAGATGCCTGCCCATCACAGCCCTCCCACTTTAGATGAATTAGACCTTGAATCATTCACTAGATGATGAAACTTGGTTTTCATGATAATTAGTCATGTACAGTTCTTTGGAGGTAAACAAAAACCTTTCCAAATAAAGCAGATGTGTAGGTCTGAGAGACAGCATGTCCTTTCCCTCTAAACACCAGATCTTGAGGACTATGGAAGGCAGACTTTGAGCACTGGCTTTGGATTCAGTAGGCCTGGGTTCAAACTCCATCTCAGCTATGTTTTATCTGTATGTCCCTGGCTAAATTGATTCCTCTCTTTTGGCCTCAGTTTTCTAGCCTCTATAATGAGAAAATTGAACCAAATTCATACAATTTACATTTGGGAAGGCATATTGAAGATAATACAATCCACACCTTACCTGAAACAATATCTCTGCAACATCCTAACCAGGTGTTCATCCAGTCTCAGTTTACAGATCCCAGTGACAGTGAACTTCCAAATTTGGATTACCCTGATTACTAGGAAGTTTTCCTTAGATTGAGCCCAAGTCTGCTTACCTATTTTTCAACAGAACACGCTGAACACCAGGGAGTTCGGAAGCAAAGATTTAATGCTTAAAACTCTTGAGAGTGAAAAGCATTTTATTATTTAATCTCACTGGGATTAATTTTTCTTTCATTTTATCCCAGGGGAATTAAATAGTAAAATCCCACTGGGCAATGCTTGAGGAGATTCAAATTCACAGTGAGACTGGTGTGTACCCAGGGAAGGCGCCAAACGGAGGCAAAAGATGGGCCTGATGTATCAGTGCAGAGGGCATGACTGACATATGTTAATGCGGCCATTATGGGAATTTTAATTGTAACACAGTGAGCTAGTCAGGTGGGGAAGTTATAGCCATTGGGTAAAGCTCTGACTCAGGTGAACACGTATTCCTTTACAAGCCAGAGAGGAAAGCGCCAGGACTGGTTGACCTGCAAACCATGGCTACTCACCTCTGATTTCTAGCCATAATGGATATGGATGCACTTTGAAATCTATGTGAAGAGGTGCTGAGCACTAGGTTTAAATGCATAAAGTAAGATATTATGCTGAAAATATTCCAACGGATCTGTGATCTCAATAATATAGCTTTCAACCCATCTGTGCTTGCTCAGTCTATGTAAGTCATTTTCATGACCTTCCATAATAACACCAAAGGGGGTTCAACTAGTAGCCTCAGAGCCTTTCTTTCCTTCTCTTCACATTGGGAGAAAATTAGTGAAGTCCTTGAGCTTTACTGAATCCCCCTTTTACCTTGTCATCAATCCATCTTTTCTGATAATACATTTTCTTTAAAAGCATCCTTTATTCTTTGTAGCTCCTTATTATATTTGTTAGGGTGTTGAATCCTGTTCATATCAATCATGAACTTTCCCATTGACCCTTGGATGTTACTCATTTTTAATTCTTCAGAAATTGTAATGTTTGTTAAATGCCCGCTACCATGTAATAATGCACAGTAGGATATTGGTATTAAAAAGATGGACATGGTTTTGAGATGAAAACCTCAAGAACTGAGGGACAAAATGAAATATCCACATTACTTAGAAGAAAATTTCTCAAAAAGAAATTGTTTTATTTAAGAAATGGCCTACAAATATAAAGAGGGATCCTTAAACTGATTTATTTACAATTTATTATCCTTTCTCAAAATTAATCCCACTTTCACACTTCCCTATTTGTGTTAAAAGCATAATCAATTTTCCAGTCACCCAAATTCACAACCTCAGAGTCACCCTTGATGCCTCACTCTCCACCCCTCATGTGCCACAATCAGTTGCCAAGTCTTCCCAATCCACCTCCATGAACATCTCTCACATACACTCCCTTCTCTCTATTCATATAATCATCACCTTAGTTCAGGTCTTTGTTACTTCTTTCCTGGTCTACCGAAAAACCTCTTAATTGGCCTCTTCCCTCATCAATCTATCCTCCATCCAGCTGCAAAAAAATGATATCCTTAAACAAAGCTGACCATATCACTCCCCTTCTCAATAAATTCCAGTCCATCCCTATTACCTCTAGAATAAAATAGAAATGCCTTTGTTAAAACCCTTCAAAATCTCTAAGTACCTCCTTTTCTACACTTATTACACATTTGTCCCCTTAATACAGTCCATCATACAGTATATTTCCTCTATCTCCCTACATTTGCTCACTCTGGTCCTCACATCTGCAATGCATTTCTTCCTCATCTCTAACTCTTAAAATCCCTACTTTCTTTCAAAGCTCACTTCAAACACTCCTTCCTACAAGTAACAATTCCTGATATCCTTCAAATTATTTTTCCATATATTTTGCCAATACATTTATATGTATATACAACCAATAGAATGTAAACTCCTTGAGGGTGGAAACTGTTTTAATTTGTTTTCTCTGGTGATCCCAGTGCCTGGCCCATAGAAGACATTTAATAAAAACTTGATGATTGATTGATTGGTTCCTTGATTAGATGAGACACCTTAGGGAATAGGTTTAAGATTCAGTCTCCTCATTTTCAAATGAGGAGGTGGGAACAGATCATCTCAAAGGTCCATTCCAGCTTTCACATTTCATGATTCCAAGCTGCTACATTGAGATTATATTATCAGTGATCACCAAACTGACTCTTTTCCTGATAGATCTGGGTAGGATATTTTTTTCAGTCTTTCTATTGGCACAGTTTCTTGGCCCAGAACACTGGATTAACCACCTCCCCATCTGGTGTCCTGAATCCCATAACTCCAACTCTTTTGTCTGATCAGTAAAGGCTGGCCTCTGTTATTGCCATGAAGTCACTTGCCCATTTTGGTGGACAATGGCCATGAGAAGCATCCTGTATTTGAGCCAGGTGTTCTCATGATCAAGTTCATAAATCCCAATGAAGTCAGTTCTTTGTAGGAAGCCATCACAGTGACTTGAGAAGAATTGATGAACTTGCCCCTCCTCTGATGGCAGCCGCCAAGCTCTAACAGAAGGGGATCTGTCATTGGGGGCGGTGGGAATGTCTGATACCACATTAGGGATGTCACCCTTCCTCGCTCTGTGAGTGACTGATGTCTCTCCATGAATTATTCATGATTATCAAAGCATTGAGACCACACCCAACAGAGCCTGGGTGTGGGAAAATGTGCTAGAGAAATGAAAGGAGTTCCAAAATGATGTTAATGCCTGCTGACAGAAATTAAGCAGCTTCTTTTGTCATCATAGACACATCCCTGTGGTACATGAGACTGTGGGGACAGCCAAAGCTGCAATTCCAACCAAGTGCCTTTAAAGTTTACCAATACTTTCATGGAATTCATGAGTTATTTTCACGCTCATTTTGGCATAGCCCACTCCCCACCAGTCACTTATTACAGAAGCAAAAATCTCCAGTTTATCTGTCCAGTCTTATTGCCTAGAGAAGGAGCTGTTCCCTGATCTCATCCAACCTTCTCTTGCCTCCACACATTCACACAGACTGCCCCCCTCCCCATGTCTGGAACACTCTACCCATTCATTTCATCTGTAAAATCCTTCTCTGCTTTTAAGATTTAGCTTATGTGCCGCCCACACATAGGCTCACAGAGCTTCAAAGTCTCTCAGAGGCTATTGAACTGAACCCCACTATTTTATAGAAGAGGAAACTGAGGCCAAAAAGAGAATAAGTAGTTAGCTCAAGATCTCATGGCTAAAAAGTGTCTGAGTTAGGGTTTGAACTCATGTCTTCTGAGCTTCAAGGTACTCTGTCCAGTGTACCACAAAGCTCCATGATTCTTCCTTGATTCTCCCTCCTTAAAATTTCGTAGGTCACTTTAACCACATCCTTCTTTCTCACAATCTAATTTGTATCATACACATTCCCTCTATTAGATTTAAACTCCTTTAAGGGAAAAATTACCATTTTATATCTTTGAATCTCCAGAGAGCAGCACAATTCATGGCATATAGCTTAATGCTTAATAAATGTGTTAAAGTGAATTGAACACCACAGTAGGAGTCAGCTTCTCACCTAGCTTCTCTTCTCCAATCCTGCTCTTATTGTTCCTGCAAGCTGACAGATGTGGTGTAGAAGAAACTCCTAAACTGGAATGGTTGAAGACAACAACAACAACAACAATAATAATAATAACATTTATATAGTACTTACTATGTACTAGGCATTATACCAAGCCCTTTACAATTATTATTTCATTTGATCTTTACAACAATACTAGGAGGTAAATGCTATCATAATCCTCATTTTACAGATGAAGAAACTGAGGCAAATAGAAGTTAAATGACTAACCCAGGGTCACACACCTAGTAAAGTATTTGAGATCAGATTTGAACCCAAGTCTTCCTGCCTACAGACCCCTTGCTATATCCACTGTGCCACCTAGCTACCCAATAACTGCTCTAAGTATTCATGGTTTTTCATCTCAGTTTCTTTTACAAGCACTAGGATCACAATCATGGTATAGTAGGAAGAACATTAAATTTGGAGACTGAGGAACAAGGTTTAAAGTCAATCTCTGCCACCTCCCACTGGTGGAAACTTGGGCAAGTCCCTTAATACTCCTTAGCTCCCTCATCTGTATAGTGAGAGGATTGGACTATATGACAACTAAGGTCCCTTCCATTTCCAAGTCTATGAAACCTGTGTCCCTCAGTACTTTCAAGGATTATTGAGCATATAGACCAACCAACAGCATACTCAAAAGCAGAATGTGTGTTTCAAGAAAACAACATATTGATGGGAGTACACAGAAAAGGCTTTCTCAGTAGGTCCTGCAGATGGCCAATGCACAGCTCTAAATTTTCAAATCTTCCACCATACTATTTGCTTCTATTTATTCTATGTATCAGCCAGACTGGATTTCATGCCATTCCATAATCTCACTCCATCCTTTCCACCATCTTCCTCTCTACAGTCTACCTATTCCTCTACCTGATAAAAGACTTCCTTTACTTCAAGTCCTGGATCATATGCCATTTCTTCCATGAATCCTGATTTCCTTGGCCACAAGAGTTCCCTCGTTCAAATCTCTCATGGCATTTTGGTTTTCTCTCTCATACATATATTATGTTATAGGTTTATCATCAATATCTGTTCATTAGTCTTATGCTCCTGAAAGACTGTTTATAAACTCTAGGAAAGCCAGAATTTGACTGGTTTCATCTTTGTTTCCCTAACCCTGAGCACAATGTATCAAATACAATCAGTCCTTAATAAATGTGTGATGAGTTGAATTAAACATCAACAGTTTTAATACAGTTTAACAAATATCAAAGACCTACTGTGTGCAGAGTCCTGAGCTAAGATATGTAGAGTGCTCCTTCAACAGGAATAGCAACTAATTCTCCTGGTGAATACAAGAACTTAGCCCAATCAATCAATCAATCAATCAACCAATCAACAGGTATTTATAAAGTATCTACAATGTGCTACAAGATAGGGGTACCAGTATAGAGAGTGAAATGCCAACTCACAATGTACTTGGATTCTAATGATGAAGATAGGTACACATAAAATACATATAGAATAAATATTAACAGTTAATAAATACAAATATATAACAAGTAGTTAAATAGAAGATAATTTGGGAGGGATCGAACTAGCAGTTTGGGGAAAAGGGACAGTGAGATCAGGAAAGGTTCCATGAGAGAGAAGGTGCTTGAGTAGCATCTTAAGGGAAAAGAGAGACCCTCTGGCAATCAAAAAGCTATCAGTTATGATGGGATTCCACCCAAGTCTACATCTGATCTAAGCCAAAAAGACCAGCCCCTCTTTATGTTAAACTTTCCTCTAAAAGGAGGAAAAGATACCCAGGGAGTTGACTCTCATTCCAGTTAAATTTTAGATTCTATTACTAAATGGATATTCTTTGAATATAAAGAAAAGCAATGACCACTAATGATCAAGAATGGCTTTATCAAAAGCAGATCATGCCAAATTAACTTCATTTCCATTTTTTAAATGGATTACCTGGCTTTGAAGAGATCATGGCTAAAGAATGGAATGCTCAAAAGATAGCAAATCAGGCAGTTTCTTATCTACAGGTAGGCAAGTGAAGCAAAATAGGTGGTGCACAGGAATATGGTGGG
>NW_027185694.1:32775048-32874255 GCF_028583685.1 Petaurus breviceps papuanus | reverse complement strand
ATCATGATTAGGAAATTTCAGGTCGACTTATATACATAGATTAGATGAAGCTGACCAAAATGATTATTGATAAGTAGAGTTTTAAGTTTCTTACCTAAATCAAGTCAATAGCTTGTTGTTGTTTGTCCTTCATTCTCAAAGAGGACCATGACATCAGGGAGATGATGCCATGACATGCAAATGAATTGTATTTAAGTGAGGGAGAGCTGTCACCAGCTTCCACTTTCTCCCTGGAGCCATCTGAGTCCAGTGGCAAGATACAGATCAGGATGACTAGAGATAGCCCAGGATACAGTGGGGAACCTTGGCCTTTTTAAGCTAAGGTCTTTAACAGATCTTAGTTTGACTAAGGCAACACCCATTCAATGATTAAGGCTAAGTAAGAAATAAGGCAAAGAAAGGCCTCTTTTTACCTAGTTAAAAAAAAAAAATCTGGGAGGGAAAGACCCTCAGGGTTTCTGGCCAGAACAGAAGGACTGGGTATATAGGAATTTTCCAGTGTATAAGTGGGCCAATCAGTGATCAAACAATAAAGTCAATTCTATAAGGAAGGGCCTAACAATAGGCCAGTCTTCACAATGACTTATAGAGCTGAGACTTGCCATAGACACAGTGTATTCAGATTTCAGCAAAGCATTGCACATCTCTTATGATATCAGTATAAACAGAATAGAGAAATGTGGCCCTGATAATATTACAGTTAAGAAGATTCAGGGGGGCAGCTAGGTGGTGCAGGCCCTGGAGTCAGGAGGACCTGAGTTCAAATTCGGCCTCAGACACTTAGCACAAAAACAAGCAGTGTGACCTTGGACAAGTCACTTAACCCCAATTGCCCCTCCAAAAAAAGCAAAAAAGAAGAAGAAGAAGATTCAGGACCGTAGGTAGCTAGGTCAAAAGAGTGATCATTCATAGTTCATTGTCAACTTAGAGAAAGGTCTCAGTTGAAGTATCCCAGGGATTTTGGCCCTTGGCCCTATGCTATTCAAAGGTTTTGAACAATAATTTCCACAAAAGCAGGGATAGCATGACTAACAGATTTTCAGATGATATGAAAAAGGAAAAAATAACTAACACTTGGGATGATAGGACCCAAAAATCTTCAATAGGTTAATATTGGGCTTAAATAAGAGGAAATTGGATCAAGATAAAAATAAAGTCCTATATCTAGGTTAAAATAAGTAAGATTCACAAGTATAGAACTAGAGAAATATGGCCAAATCACAGTTCCTATGAGAAAAGATTTGGGGGTTTTAATGTATTGTAAACTGAATAGTGTGCAGTTAGGTGTCAAAGTGGTTAGAGTGCCAGGCCTAGAGTCAGGAAGACCTAAGTTCAAATCTGGCCTCAGATATTTACTAGCCACATGACCCTGGGCAACTCACTTAACTCTGTTTGCCTCAATTTTCTCAACCATAAAATGAACTGGAGAAAGAAATGGCAAACCACTCCAGTATCTTTGTCAAGAAAACCCCAAATGGGGTTGCAAAGAGTCAGACACAATTAAACATGACTGAAAAACAAACAAAAAAACTGAATAAGATACAATGATGTGACCTAGAAGCCACAAAAGCTAATATGATTTAAGTCTCTATTGAGGGGTATAGTGTTCACAGCAATGGGAGGGTGACTAGTACCTGTGCTATGTCCACTTCTGCCAGCCCCATTGTAGGAAGAAGATTGACAAGCTGGAGCACATCTTAAGAGGGTGACTATAATAGGAGGAGCCCTAAAACCAAGAAATACAAGCAGCTGAAGGATCTAGCAATGTTTAGCCTGGAATATAGAAAAGTTGGATCTGGGTTAAGGGAGTAGAGAAGCATCATAGCTGTGTTTAGGTATTTGAAGGCCTACCTATGAAGAGGGGAATTATACTGCTACATACTGCTAAAAAAAAACTAGCAGAAATAAAGAGAAGTTTCAGAAAGTTGAGTTTAAGCTTGATTTAAGGGGGAAACTTTCCTAACAATAAAGCTATTGAAAAATGGAATGAATTTCTTCAGAAGGCAATGATATTCCATCTCTGGAGGTGAATAGTGAAGGCAATATTCACAGCACCAATGGTGACTATGAAAATGCCAGCATAGTTCTGAATAGCAAAACATAACAGATTCTCTATAGAGAAGGCAGAAGCAAAACATTTATTCAGACACCAGAAAACTGAATTCATCATAGCAACAAAGAAATCTATACACAATAACACTGAAGAGAGCAACGCCATCTCAGTCTTCCCCAAAACACTCACAAGCCTAATTGTCTCCTTGCCTGTGTCCTCTCCCACCACACTAACTGCTCTGACTCCCAGCTTTCTCTCAACTCTGCTCCACCCTTCAGCAAACTTCGCCCACTACAGGCTCCATGTGATTATGTTTGGCCTATTAGGGGGCAGGGAAGATCTTCAAATTACCATTACCAATACAGGAGGTCTTTAAGTGAAGGTTTGATGACCATTCATTAGGAATATTGTAGACAAGATTCACACTTCAGATTTGAGTTAGATTAGATGACTTCTGAACTTCCTTCTAACTGAGAGATTTTATGATCCTGCTTTCTATCCAGGCAGGATGATCTACCCACAAGGCAATGTGGTCAGAATGACCAGCCCTTCTAATCTCAGTGCATTGTATAGCTATGATGTAAGCTAATATCTGGTAACTGAATGTTACAGTCAGTCGATCAATAAACATTTATGAAGCACCTACTGTGTGTCAGGAACTGTGTCAAGCACTGGGAATACAAAGAGGCAAAGGAAGTCCCTGCCCTTAAGGACAGTCATTATTGTATTAATCATAGCCTACATTAATATAGTGATTTCAATGAGTGGCAACATTGTATCAAGAGTATAGGACCATCCTTGGAAGCAGGAAAACCTGGGTTCTAGTCCTGCCTATGATTTGACTGTGTGACTACAGACAAGTCACTTAAGCTCCCAGTGTCCCTGAGGAACTCTTTGGATTGCAGGTGTGTTGCTTGTCTGTTTTGGTGGAAGCATAGCCATGTCAAAACCAAGAGACAAAGTTTATCATTACTAAGTACTGAATATAGTCATCCTTATAACAACCTTGTGAAAGAGTCAGGTCATATGAACTCTATTTGAAGGATGAGAAACTGACATAAAAATGATTAAATAACTTACTTGCTTCCCCATCCCCATAAAGACATACATGCTCATTTAGTAAGGGGTAGTACTGGGATTCAAACCCAGGCCATTTTGCTCTAATCTCAGTATTCTTTCCAATACTTATAAAAAAGTGTCCTTCTTGAACACCTACTATCAACCATATGTCAATTCTCCATAGACCGCCCTGGGGTCCGAAAGAGGAAAGGAGGATAAGTATTTATTGGATGGCCCCAGGGTAACATAAGTGGAGCTAGATCCTTAAAAAAATTTGAATTTTTCCTGCAAAGGTAACAGGTGTAATGACTAGGAGTATCAGAAGGAAAATTGGTATCATTCACTTCATGTAACCAATCTGTACCATAGTTCCTGGGCTGCCCCCACATGATTTAGACTCACCGAATCATACATCATTAAGAGTGGGAGGCTTTTGGTTTTGATTTTTAGAGCACAGAAGATAAAACAGCAGCACTAAAAGGGATCTTAAAATATAGAATATAGAAAGTTAGAGCTGGAAGGAACCGTAAAATATCAAATATTAGAGCTGTCAGGGCCCTTAGAACACTGAATGTCAGAGCTGAAAGGATCCTATGTAATAGAATAGAATGCTAGAGACAGAAGGGACTTTGGAAGAAAAAATCAGAGAATGTTGGAACTGAAGGAAGCATTAAAATATAGAACACAGAATACCAGAGCTGAAAGGAAACCATGCAGTCCCAGGGATCTCAGACACACATGCTTATGAGCCCAAGACCCCAAAATCAGGCTATGAATTCCTCTGTAGCTTTATTCAAAGGCATAGGTGATTGATTAACAAATCTGCATGAAGAGAAGGCAGGGAGAAGGGGGTGTGGGCAGGGCAGAGAGAGCATGGGAGATAAAGCCTGAAGATAGCAAGACTGGGGTCCAAGTCCCACCTGTAGCACATACTATCTGTGTGACAATAGTCTAGTCACTTAATCTCTCAGTGACCTGAGAAAGATCCTAGCCATTTCCAATTGTTTTGATCTATATCTTGCCACTGGACCCTAATGGCTCCTGAGGAAAAAGTGAGGCTGGTGACTCTGCACAGTTCTCCCTCTCTTAAATCCAATTCACTTGCAAGTCAGGGCATCCCTGCCCTGATGTCATGGTCCTTTTCAAGAATGATGGACAAACAAAACAGCGGCAACAATAATCTCTCAATGCTTCCAGGTATTTAATTCTCTAGGATTAGGAAACTTCAGACAAATTGCCAATCTATAGAAGAGGTTGGAGTTTCTGTCCTGGAGGTTTCCCATACCAATAAAATATTAGATAAAACCTAAGAGTGGGAAAAAAATTTCATAGTGGATCTCCCTTTTTACTTTTACAATCTTCTGCATGAAACATTTCCTGATCCCCAAATGCTAGTATGCTCCCCCCTAAGCCACTCTGTATTTAACTATTTCATGTGTATATGTGTATATATTTTGTAAATTTATATTTATGCAACATGTATTTTTGGTACTTATTGAGTTTCCATTTGTATATAAGCTCTTTGTAAGTATAGATTGTTTGAATTTGTGTCCCTAGTACCTATCACAGTGCCCTGCACATAGCAGGTAATTAATAAATCCTTGCTGATTGATTGACAATTACATAAACGTAGGAAAACTAATAAAATTCTTATTTAATTTTGAAATTTAAATTCAAACCAACATTCCAGTCCCAGCCCCTTGGTTTTTAAGAAGAAATTGAGCCTCAGAAAAGTGAGGGGTCTTGCCCAAGGTCATTCATTATGTTAGGTGCAAGAGCCCAGCCCAGAATGTGATTTTCTTTTGCCTCACCCATCTGCCTCTTTCCACTCCACCAGCACCAGCTCCTATAATCCAGTGCCCCATGGAAAAGAATGCAGCTCAATGATAATCTTCACTGAAAAACCATTGCCCCACTGAGAGGGAGACCTGGAGTCTTTTCTGAAGGCAGAATGTGAACAAAGCATGACATACAATCACTGAGAGATGCAGTCACTCCCAATATCTTATTACCCTCTGCTCTCCCTCTCAGCAGGAGTCCATCTCCCGCTACTATCGAGTCAGGTATTGTCCTCCAATTGATCATGTTAGCTTAATATACAATTGAAGTCCCACAAACACAAACATCTCTGTGACAGTGCTGACTGACTGCACAGTCAATTCAGGCCCTCTGCTGGCTAAGACTTAGCCAACGGAGGCAGAGGGAAGCAAGCTGCATCATCGTGTTGACAAGGCAGCCAGCTCTGCTGTGTGTTAGCTGTCTGACCTTGGACCAGAGAATTCCCCTGTCTAGCCAGTGACTTCCTCCTGTGGACAATGAAGAGGCTGGAGGAGACGTCACATTCCAGGCAATGCTAACATTCTGTGGCTTCCTGGCCCTCCCAGCACTGGCAGCTAGTGGCCCATGGTCTTGCTAGACATGGTCCCTAACCTTTTCTTCTTTTCTTCAACCATAAGCCCTTCCCAGCTCCCAGCTACTGCTAGTTTCTTCCCAATGACACTGCCTTCCACTCACCTTCTCTGTATTCTGTGTGTTCATAGTTGTCTGCATGTTGTTTCCCCCATTAGACTATAAGTTCCTTGGGGGCAGAGTCTTAGGTCTTTGTCCTTCCAAGTATAACCCAGTGCTTAGCCCCGCACATAATAGGTGCTTAATAAATGTTTGTTAACTGACTCACTGAATCCTGATTCTTACATTTCCCAGCATATCAACCAAGTTATAAATATTTATTTACTTATTATTGGGGGTGAGGGGCAATCAGGGTTAAGTGACCTGACCGGGATCACACAGCTGGTAAGTGTCTGAGGCTGGATTTGAACTCAGGTCTTCCTGACTCCAGAGCTGGTGCATCACCTAGCTGCCCTCTTCTCAGCACTTATTGATCAACTTCTAGGTGCTGAGCATACAAAGAATAAAAGAACTCAGCAAGCTCAAATCTTATTCTGATGAGATAACAACTATATATATAAACATAAATAGAATTAACTCCTAAATTACCAAGACTAGTGACTTAAAAAAATCTCTCTCCTTTTTAACCTCTCTATACCAACGACCGTGCCCTCATCCTACTGAATGCTCTCTCTCCCTAGCTCCAGAGATGTTATCCTCTACCTCTGAAACCACTCATTCCTTCCCCATCTCCTTAACTAGTTTTCTTGGATGTGCCCATATTTATTTCTAGCTTTCTTGAAATAGGAACAGTTTGATTTGTCTTCCTGGGCCAGCTACCTCTGACAAAGATGGGAAATGAGAAAACCAGCGAAGACAGGGAATAAAGGCAGTCCCTAAGAGACTTCAAACAAAGTAGATGAATAGGAGATACCTGGGCTGGGAACTAGGAATATCAAGAATGCAGGTAAAGCTTGTTCTAACTCATTACCTACCCCACTACCTGTACAGTCTCCTTACCCCTAACTCTTGGATCCAGAGTCACTGGCCTCCTGGCTGTGTCATGAACAAGACAATTCATCTCTTGACTCCAGGCATTTTCTCTGGCTGTCCCCCATGCCTGGAATGATTTCCCATCTCATCTCTACCTACTGGTCTCCATTGTTAAGTCCCAACTAAAAATCCATGTTCTCTTGGAAACACTTCCCAATCCCTCTTAATTCCAATGGTGGTGGGGAGGGTAGCCAAGTGGCACAGTGTATGGAGTGCTAGGTCACTAGCCAGGAAGACCTGAGTTCAAATATGGCTTCAGACACTTATTAGATGAGTGATGCTAGTCAAGTCACTGAGCCTTACCCTTAAAGTAGGAATAATAATAGAATCTACCTTCCAGGATTGTTGTAAGGATCCAATGAGATATTATGAAACACTTAATGACAGTGTCTGGCATACAGTAGACATTATGTATATGCTAGTTTTCATGATTATCATTATTATTAATGCCTTCACTCTGCAAAAATTTTCCTATTCATATTTTATATAGCTTGTCTGTACATATTTTTTGCTTCTCTCTTCCACTAGATTGTGAGCTCCTTGAGGACAGGAATTCTCTTTTGCCTTTTTTTGTGCTTGGCATATAGTAGGTGTTTAATAAATGTTTATTGACTGACTGATCTCAAACAAGAGTGATAATTGGAAACTTGGTGGATCAGTGAAAGTAGTGGGAGATTTCCTTGGTCACCTGAAAATATCTTTTTTGTGTAGAAGGAAGTGCCAGTGGGAATCAGATAAACATACAAACAAACAAACAAAAATTAAATGGCCCAGGGACATTCCAAATTTGGCTCTGCCTAAAAGCTGTGAAGTTTCAAATAGTCTGGAGGCTATATATGCTGTAGCATTCTCCTGAGGGGGAGAAAGGAAGGCACAATGGGGAAATAGAGCAGTGAAGCTGGCATGACAGAAAAATGGGGATCCTGGGGAGAAAAACTCATGACAAAATCGTGAGACTAGAATTAGAAAGAAGAGCCGCAGCTTTGGGGAACCAGATCATGCAAACATTGACCTTGTCCTGTTCTGGAGCCACATCCTGGGCAGCAGGACTGTGAGGATTTATCTACCAGGAGGAAGATTCTCTTGATTCACCAGAGAAATCCTGAATTCTTTCACCTTGCTAGATGCCCCCACCTTTCCATGCCCCTGAAAAGGACCCACAAAAAGGAGCAGTAGGTTTCTAGACTACTGGCTAACATTTGAGTTCTTTCTGTGTCCTTTTCTGTGTAAATAAAATCTGTTCTGTGTTTGATGCCTTATGAGTCTGAGTGCTTATAGGGGGAAGTGATGGATACTCTTAAGGTAAAGCTGACCTTCCCAGATAATATCTAGGTAGATCCACATCTCTGGTATGATGGATAGAGAGCTGGGACTGGGGTCAGGAAGACTCATCTTTCTGAGTTCAAATCTGTCTTCAGATACTTACTAGCTGTGTGACCCTGGGCAAGTCACTTAACCCTGTTTGCCTCAGTTTCCTCATCTGTAAAATGAGCAGGAAAAGGAAATGGCAAACCACTCCAGTTATCTTTGCCAATAAAACCCCAAATGGAGTCACAGAGTCAAACACAACTGAACAACAAAACCAACAACAACAAAAAAAGCCAAATAAGTTATGTTTGTGAGATTAGTGAGCTGATGGACATCCTTTAAGGAGAACCAGAGACTGACATTACTAGATTTCTCCTGGTGGACATACCTCAGAGATATATTAGGAAGAGAATTGAGAGTACCACCCTACCCTTCACTACCACCCCACACCTGCCAAATGTGTTCAGTCATGTCCAATTCTTAATGACCCCATTTGAGGCTTCCTTGTCAAAGCTACTGGAGTGATTAGCCATTTCCTTCTCCAGCTCATTTTACAGATGAAGAAACTGAGGCAAACAGGATCAAGTGACTTGGCTAGGATCACACAGCTAGTAAGTGTCTGAGGCCAGATTTGAACTCAGGTCTTCTTGACTCCAGGCCCAGTGCCCTAGCCACTGAGCTATCTCACTACCCCAGCTCAGGACTCTGTCCACAATAGTTGCTTAACAAACATTTGTGGTATGTATGGTTGTTGTGTTCCATCTCTAACATTTGGTGCTCTAAGGTACCCTCCAACTCCAATTTGTAGAAGCATTGGTTTGACATCTAAAGTTGACCAGGACCTCTGACACATCATAGAATGAACAGACAATGGTTATAGGACAAGATGTTTAGAGCTGCCTATAGATCTTAGAGACTTCTATTCCAATCCCTGCCCCACCCCACCATTGCATAGATGAGGAAACAGAGGCCCTGACAATTAAATAACTTTTAGTGGCAGTCAGGTTTTGAACCAGGTCCTCTGACTTCAGGTTCAGTATTCTTTCTTCTGTACTGTGCTCCTGAGTAGGCACATAGGTGAAGGTTATGGAATCTGAGACCTGGCATCCTATCCCTAGAAGATGGGGAAGATAAACTATTTCAAAATGAGATAACGAAGATGATAATAAAAATAACTGATAAAGCCTTTCATATAACTGTGATATATCAAGTTATAAAGGCAAGGGCATTATATCTGATATCAGGAAAGACCCAAGTTAACATCCCATATCTAATACTTTGTTGTGTGTCTAAGATTAAAAAAAAATTAATCATTTCAGTCTCAGGTTTCTCTGCTGCAAAATGGGAATGCTATCTGTAGCACTTACCTCACAGGTTTATTAGGACAGAATGATCCAATGGATATAAAATCTTAAGCATCATGTAAATGTCAGCTATTATTACTACCCCTGTTCATGTCTACATAAATACCCCTATTTAATTCTCACAGTCCCCACTGATGTGAGAGAAATTATTTTTCTCTTATATTAATAGCCACTTAACATTGGAGAGTTGCAGGGGGGTTTCCCTTTCTATTTCCTCATTCAAAGCCCATTCCTTGTGATGAACAATCCCAATAGATGAGATTACCCAAATCCTCTGGGTACATGCTTCTGGCTCTATCCAACTGGAAGACCTTCATAAAGAGAATCTAATCTATGTGAATTCTGGCCCATTGTGTTCTACTAAGGCAGGACTGGGTGGGTCCCCTTTGTCTAGATTACCCAAGGTAGGGGTGGTCTGGGTAGAGATGAATAAATCTCTCATTAGAATAAATCCACCTCTTAAAATAATATTCATTCTCTCATTGATTATTAACCAGAGTTGATTTCTACCTGTTGGGAACACCCATTCTCCAAAGGTATTTAAACACTGAATGACTGCCATGCTTTGCCTTGGTTTACTAGAGAAAGTCAAATGATCATATTTTATTCATTATCTGCTAGCCATAAATAATAAAAATTAATTATTAATTACCTAGAAACTACATCTCTCAAACTTCTCATTTGTCACATAAGGCAGGTGTATGTTAATATTCAGTCCTTTCTGAGTCTTTGTGACCCCACTTGGGGTATTCTTGGCAAATATACCGAAGTAGTGTGCCTTTTCCTTCTCCAACTTGTTTTACAGGTGAGCAAACTGAGGCAAACAGGGTTAAGTTACTTACCCAGGGTCACACAGCTGGTAAGTTTCTGAGGCCAAATTTGAACTCAAGAAGATGAGTCTTCCTGACTCCAGGCCCAGTACTCTATCCGCTGTGCCGCCTAGATGCCTAAGGCAGGTGTATAGCCCCTTTTTATAGGAGAGAAAAGGAAGCTGAACCCCAGAGAAATAGTGACCTTCCCCAAAGTCACACAGTTGAAAAGCACAGAGCTAGGCCTAAAACCAGGCCTTCTGATTTTAAGGACAGTGCTATACTTTCCACTATATCAAACTGCTACCATGAACTCCACTTGTCTCACTTCATGCAGGCCCTGTCCAAGCCACTTGGTACAGCATTGGGTGATAAGGAGGCTTTCTCCAACCTCATAACCTAGAAACTCCAACAGGCTACATATTTGCTAATATCTAATGCCTCTTATAAAAAGCAGTGTGTGATTTTTTGAGTGAATCGATCCAGTCCTTTACTATAAACACTCTCACATCCAATAACAGTCCTATTGGTGAAAGGCCAATATGAAGGAAAGTGATTTGTTTATGCTACCTAGAGTAAGTAGAAAATGTTATATATTGTTGTCTCACAAAAGAAACAACAAATAGGATTTGTGAATTGAAAGTCAGTGATTACATTGGCAATGCCTGTAGTACAATAACCAGAAACTCAATTATCTCAAGAGACTCATTTTCCATGTATTGTGTTTATGCTTAAACTGATATTTTATGGGAAGAAATTGAGGCCTCCCGGAGCGTTATTTATGCTCCCTGTCCAACCATATCAGGCTGTATCTAAGTCTGTGGGTAAGTCAAGTACCAGGGAAGTGAATTCTTCCAGTTCTCCTGAAAGCATCATAGGATCACCCCATTGTCAGAAGCAAGAGGGACCCCAAAACATAAACTTTTGGAGCCAGAAGGGACCTTAAGACAAAAAGTATCAGAGCTGGGAGAGATCTTAAAACATAGAATGTCAGTGCTGGGATGGGGGGGATCTTAGGAATCAGCTCCTCTAGCTCCCTGACTTTAAGATGAGGAAACTGGGGTGCAGAGTTTATGTGACTTTTTTGAAAAAGTTCATATATCTATTCAGTAGTAGAACCAGGAAAATACCCCAAGTACTTTTTATTCAATGTTTACTTATAATTATCCAGATTGGTTATTTTACTCTAAAGAGTTAAAGGGGTTCCTGTTGTCCTAACAAAAGCCTTCATGCCTTCACTTGGCCAAGTGTTAGAGATAATCAGTCAAGAGAAGCCAGCAAGAAGAATTTGGGGAGATCTATTCCTATAGAGTCCTCTATCAAACTGGGTCTCAGATCAATGAGGGTGGCAATACCTGTGGGAATCCTATATTGAAAGCTATATTCTTTTTTTTTTTTAAGCAATCGGGGTTAAGTAACTTGCTCAAGGTTACACGGCCAGTTATTTCTGGTTGTGGTGCTGAGTATCTGAGCCCAGATTTGATCTCCAGGTCATCCCAACACTGGAGCCGGTGCTCTTACTCCCTGAGCCACCTGGCCGCCCCTGAAAGCTATATTCTTAATAGTAATAATAGTTAGTATTTATAGATCCCTTTAAGGTTTACATATGCATTACATATGTCACAGCTAGATGGCACAGTAGATAGAATACTGGGCCTGGAGTCAGGAAGACTCATCGACATGAGTTCAAATTTGACCTCAGATACTTAGTAGTGTTTGATTCTGGATGGGTACAGAGGGCTTCTTGATTAAATTACAACATTCTATCCACTTTGCCATCTAGCCAGTTTGGAATTAATTGAGGAGAATAGAATGTGGCTTGCTTCAGCGGAATCTCACAAAACAATAGGATCAAAGGGTTCAAAGGGACCTCAGAGACCACATAATCCTATGATTTATACTAAACTAATCACCACTACCATCCAAACTATCAGCAACAAATGTTAATCCCTGTGTATGCTTAAAAGCCTGCCAGGAAGGAAGAGCTTGCACTCTCCCAGGGCAGCCTTACCCATTTGCTGACAGCTCCAGTTGTCAGAAAGTCTTTCTCCTACATGGAGTCTAAATCTGCCTCTAACTCCCACTCAGTGCTTCTAAGTTCTGCCTTCTGGAACCAAGTCAATCTTGGAACAAATCAAGTCTCCTTTCAAACATGAAGACATCTACCATGACTGCCCCCCAAGTCTTACCTTCTCCAGATAAAAATCTTATATGGCAAGTCCCACAATCCTTTCACCAACCTGGGGAACTTTTGCTAGACCTACTCTGGTTTATGGAAACTTTGTTTCCCCCTAAACTGCAGGGACAAATCTTCATCCAGAGGGTGAAGATCACATTTCACCCACATTTTAGTGCCATGAACTGAACTGGTGAAATGAGAAGGACGTTTTTTTTCTCTGCTCTTCCTCTTGGTTCCAAGGCTTCTCTTGGGTCTAGGGGTGCTTGTTTCTGGTTTTTTTTTTATTTGTCCTCAGTTTCAGGTGTTGGCAGAGATGTAGGTAGTTGGCAATCCAGACCCACTAGACTGAGACTTCAAGCCATGGCAACCTTGTAGCCAGGATTCCAGGGGAGTTGGGGCTTCAGCCAGCCAGCCCAGTAAGAAAGCCCTGAGAATCTAGGGAGCCTGGGACTCAAGCCGAAAAAGGAGCTTGGACTTGGAAATCAGCGTGTGTGCTCTACAGGAACTGAGCTGAACTATAAACATAATTCCTTTCCCCTCCCTAGAAAATGAGCTGATACAAGAAGAGGAGAAGTAAGCCTCACACACATTGGAAATATGTCTATTTGTTATTATACCTTTAGAAATAAATATTTCTTCAAACTATTAATAGCTAAATGGAACTGAGGTACAGGGGACCTATGCCTACAATAGAAAGAAATCTATTGGTGAGGGCTAAAGACAATGGCAGAGAGCTTAAATCTCCTCAATCCCCCTCAAGGGTACTGGAGAATCTTGTGAGATGAGTGAAATGTACTTGGCCACAAAGATGGATGAAAGATTTTTTCCAAACATTTGCTGAAATTCAAGTGTATTATAACTATGACAGATTCCTTATCTTCCAGGCTCTAACCTTGGCAAGAAAAGGAATGAAATTAGTTGGGTATGACTGTTCTAGGTAAAGCCTTCCTGGCCCTTAAGGACCATTCCTTCCTTTTTCCTATGTTCATATGCCATTCCTTTAATAATGTATTCTAATTTTTTTCCAGGAATATGCTCATAGGTCCATAGTTTAAAAACTTTACTCTCTTTCTTTTTTTCCCATAAAAGCAAGACATAAAGCATAAAATACAAACTCCTCAGCTTGGCATTTAAAAGCCCCCATCAAAGGTTCTTGCCTACCTTTGTAAACTGTGCTCCTGGTATTCCCCTCCATGTATACTACATTTAAGTCAAATGGGACTAGTAGCTTTTCCCCAGCTAAAAATGTTATCTTTCATATTCACACAGTACCTCCCCTATGGCTAGAATACACTCTCTTCTCATAGCTACCTCTTAGAATCGCTATCATCCTTCTAGTCTCAAGCCAAATTCTACCACCTATGTGAGCCTTTCCTAATTCCTAATTCCCCAGTAAAGTACTCTCTCCCAATTCCAATGACTTTGTGCTTACATATCAATAAACATATTGCTTACCCCCAGTAAAAGTAATCTCCATGAAAGCAGAGACTTTTGCTTTTGTCCTTCTGCCCCCAGCACCCAGCTCATTGCCTTACAAGTAACAAGTATTTCATGCATGTTTAACCAAACTGCTAAATTGAACCCCCTCTTGCCCATTTCTGTTTGATCCTTCTCAGTCCAAGGGTGATTCTCATTGATCCAAAAAACAAAAGCAGCATTAAGATTTGAGCTGCTCTAGCTTTACTATGTCATCTATTATCATAGTCTCTTCTACTAGGGGTAGTGGACCTATCCTTTCTTTGACCTTCCTGTTGTTCCAGACACATCTATAAAAGGCCTTTTGGGATATCTTTAATATTTTTAACATACTGTCAGACTGGAACGCCAAGCTTTAGCTCTCCTGTCCTTCTAAGACCATGTCACTCTGTTATCTACCCTTGTTTCTACCTTCTCTAAATGTCTTTTTAAAATCTCAGTTGATCTATGAATTTCCTGTGAATCTAGACTATAATCTTTAGTCAAGGTTTGCTTAACTTCTTACTAGAATTGCTTTTGTTTATTTATAGTCTTAGAATTTCCTTCCTAAGAGCTTCTCACCATTCTTGGGCCAACATCCTTTGTAAAATTTAGATCATGGAAAATAATGGAAAGGAAAATATGAGAGTGGGGTCAAGAGCACAAAGGGGGTTTAATGGTGCCAAGAAGCCACCCTAATGCAGAGGGGCAAGAAGGGGGGCCCAGCACAAGACAAAGTAGATACCTACTGATCCTACCAAGTTGGGCCAATGATTTTGCTGAAAGATATGTCGAGATTTTCATGACACTGATCCTAACCCCCTATGGAGCTTGAATAAACAAATTGGCTCAGTCCTTTGCTACCCATGGTGGCATTGCCCTTTCTGATATCCTCTAAAGTTTACCCAGTACTGCTACAATAAGGAGGACTGTGTGGCCCAACCACAGGGGTTAGAGGAAAGCCTCTCAGGGCTGGAAAACACATAACACTTTCGTTCAGATGGTAGGGGAAATTGAGCAGAATATTCAGACAGATATTGAGTGATACATTTTTGATAGTCAATGGTCTGGTCTGGCCATAATTCTGAGTGTGAATAAATTCAAGAGAAAAGAGAAAATTAATCATATCTTTGACAGCATAAGATAACATGGCTGTAGCGGTCTGTGTACACAGATGTCTTTGTGTGTGTGTGTGTGTGTGTGTGTGTGCATGCGTGTTTGTCTATTATGCTAAGCTTCCTCCTCTTATGAATCCTCCTATTGCAGTGGCACAGAGAGGCCCCATACATGCCAGGGATTCACAGGTGCTTGGCAAGCAAGGAAGAGTAAAGAAAGATAAGCCCAAGAAATAAGGGATAGTCTAGCAGCTGAAGTGCAGTTTTGCTGCATACCTGAGCTAACAATTCTAAAACCATTGCCCTCCCATCAGGGTGTGTCCATGACAGAGGTTGAGGACCCTGTCACCCAGGAGCCTCATGGCCCTCAATACCTGACTTGCTCTTCCCAAGTTCAGTTAAGCCTCCTGGTCTGCCCACTACTCCCTATGGACTCTGGGTGGGCAGATGGATTGAGGCCTCTTGCTCACTGGAAAAGCTCTGTTCCCTAGGGCCTGACTATTTGGTTCCTCTTGGCTGAACAGCTATAACTTGTGCATAATGATGCTGAGAGTCCCATGTTTTATTTCTTGGGTTTTCAATCCTTTCATAAAAAATGCATGCTGGATGAAAGGTTTTACATACCAAACAGGGCTGAGATTTAGGGCAACCCACGTCATATTTCATGAATGTTCCCTTCTTACAATTGTTCAGAAGAAATTCCTATCAGCTGAATACCTGATATTAACAAAATGAGGGGCCAAGCCAGCCACGCATACCCAAAGGCACCAGGAGAATTAATTACCTGCAGTTAGAGATTTGTTTTATCCTTTGTTCCAAGGTAATGCTACTAGAATGAGAGCAGTTCTCCAGCTAAAAAACCCACCAATAATCTGTCCTTTCTCTGGAATCAGAGAATCAAAGAGTCTCAGAACTGGTAGAGATTTCAGGGCCACATAGTCCAACCCATACCTGAATAGACAGCTCCTCTATAAGCATCAGTCCTAGTGGTCATAAGGCTGCTCTTTGGCAACCTCCAGTAGCTAGAACCTAACACCTCCATCCAACTGGATGCTCCTTGAAGGCAGAGGTTGTTTCATTATTTTCCTTTTAGCACAGTGTCTACCACCTACTAGGCACTTAATAAATGCACCTTGATTTGACTTCCCAAGGCATCCCATTCCACTTTTGAACCATTCTAATTATTGGGATTTTCTGCCTCATATTAAGCTCCTTGCTCCTATAGTCACCTTCTAAGGACAAGAATAACAAGTGTAATCCATCTTCTATATGACAGTCTTTTAAATACTTAAAGACAGCTACCATGTCCTCCTCAAATCTGTTCTTCTCCAAGTTAAATGTCCCCAGGTCTTTCAAATCATTCTGGTATGGTAGAGTCTATAGACTTTCACCACCCTGATCACCCTTCATCTTATTACTTTCTTTCCTGAAATGTGTGTCCAGACCTGAAGATGATATTTGAAATTGGTTCTGACTAGGACAGAGGGCAGCAGGACTAAGTTGTGTATGGTAGACAAAGGGAAAAAGAAAGGTTCGTTGAAGAGACCTCTACCATCCCCACCACCACCACCCCAAGAGGTCCTGATACTCTCTAGAGAAGTTAGGATATAAGAACACACCAAAGGAGGGAGTCATTACCTTTCTCGGGCTATAGTGCAGCCCCCTGTACCTTTGGAGTAAGGAAGTTCTTATGAACAGGTATAAAAGACTTGCCTGATATGTGGTATCATCTCTGCTCCTACATCAGACAGAATAAGTTTCACTCATAATCTTTGGACCTCTGTCTCATTACAATCACTCTCTGTGAGCCCAGGGTCATCCACACTCATCAAAAAGGATAAAAGAAGGTAGAGCCAATGACCACCTACTTCAGAATCAGAGATCACCAACCCAGATGACTGAAGCAATTTTTGCTGATTCTTTGATGTAAACGACTCTAGACCCCATTTATACTATCACTCTGTTTCTGTCTTTTTCATCTGCTCTGCCAGACTCTCTACTCTATTAGACCTCTTCTGTTTGCCTGTATTCCTTGTCCTAGACCTTCCAGGCTGCCTCTTTCCCAAATCTCCATATATTCTCTTATTTATTGGAAGTTGTTATACTAATGACAACCCAAAGGTATAAACTCTAATAATAATGAAGCCTTCCATTTGGATAAAGCACTTAACCTTTTGAAGTACTTTCACATCCATTATCTTAAATGACCAGAGACAGGGAATAAGTAGTAATGGAAACTGGAATTGCTCCCAATACCCTCTTTGCAATATTCATCACTTGCTCTCATGCTTTGGGGTCAGCTTCCATTTCTGTCCTAATTCTTCCATCCTTTCTTATCATCCTTGGGGAAAGGTGATAACCTCAAAAGACTACAGATCTCATGGGAAATCATGGAATGTAGGGCTACAATAAGATTAGACAATGAAACTCACTAGCTGAAAACCTAGGATACCCTTATCTTTCTGGTGGGATACTGAAATTGAGTCAGTAGGGAAGCAATGCTCAGGTCAAAGTTAGGAAAGCCAGGTAACTAGGCACATCCACAGAAAAGATACACCATAAAAAAAAGCACTATTTAATTATGTAATATAAGACTTATATTCATGTCCTGTTGACAAATCCAAGCTGTGCTACCATGAAGCAATTCAGTTCATGTCTCAGAGCCTCAGTCTCCTCATCTGTAATATAGGGATAGTAGGTTTTGGAATGTCTGGGTTATAAGGTCATGCTTAGGAAGGTACTAGTAAAACTTTAACATGCTCAATTACCAGAACCAGAACCAATTATATTTAAGTTATTACTACTGAGGGAAATGTCATCAAATGGTAGAAGGTCAAGATTCCTGTTCTGTAGAATGAGAGGGCTGGACTAGATGACCTCTCAGGTCATTTCAGCTCTAATAGCTTATGTTTCAAAATGCCTTCTAGTTTCAATATTTTGTTAATCTGTCTATTTTAACCTGAAAATCCAAACACATCCTGATTAATATCAGAAGCAGAGCATAATACTCTTTAGAGCTAGAGGGAAGCTCTAATGCTACTTAGTCCAATTCTTTCACTTTATTAACAAGGGAAGTGAGATTTCGAGGTCAAAGAGGTGGCCCAAGATCATACAAATGGTCATGGGCATATCCATGTCTTCTAACTTCAAATCCATTTCTCTTGGTGCTTCCTCTTCATTTGTGAACACAAGAGACTAGAACTACATAACATTATTTTCAAGTTTGTACTAGCTCTAACATTCAGTATTGTGTAGTTCCAGTTCCCTGCCATTGGGTATAAATCAAATATTAAGCTATTGGCTGAGGCATAGAAAAATAAGTTAGGGGGGCGGCCAGGTAGCACAGTGAGTAAGAGCACCGGCTCCAGTGTTGGAATGACCTGGGGATCAAATCTGGGCTCAGATACTTAGCACCACACCCAGAAATAACTGGCTGTGTAACCTTGAGCAAGTTACTTAACCCCAATTGCTTAAAAAAAAAATAAAAAGAAGTTAGGGACTCAACTATTAGAACCAGGATATAACACCTAGAAAGTAGGAGGAAGAATGACCACAAGGGATAAGTCTAGAGAACAGTTATTTAAATCAAGCCTAATTTGTATACTCAGTTCCTTGAACAATTAATGCTTTTCATGAATCTCCCCAGAACTATCCTAGACTCTCTTAGTGATTGTTGCCTTCACTCTCTCATTGGAGCTGATCTATGGCTATTTCCTGAAAGTCCTACCCTTAGAGTAACCAGTTTCTCTTTGCTCTATTCAGTTTCCTAGAAACATATTGGTTAGTTATTTTGTAAAGCTGGTCATACCCTTGGAAGAAAAAAGAACTTTTGTTCTTTCTCTGGTCATGAGCTCCCAGCTGAGCTCAGTGGGATCAGTGGTAAGAAGATCCCAGTGGTAGGCACTATCTTCCACCAGAATCTCTCAGCCTCATGATGGTTTTCAATGACCAAAACAAGATTCTGTGTCTCTTTCTACTTCGAAATACACTCTCCCTTTTGAACTGAAGACTGAGTTCCTATTTCCTTTCCAAAGGGTATCTCCAGCCCTCAGTTCATTTGACAATCAGAGTTGAATGCCAGGTCATATTTTTCTTGACTCCATCCACTTCATTAGGTTGTCTTTCATGATGCATCACCTGACTGCTCCCAAAGGGAGCACTGACTCTCCCCAAATCTTATCATAACAGTTTTACATTTACTTTATATTTTATAACTTTTCTCCATTTATGAAAATTTTTACACTTATAGATTTATATATAAAATATCAAAATTTCTCAACTATTCAATAATTTAATAACAAACATGATTTCCACTAAAAGTGTGAGGGAGCCTCCTTAGTTAGTTAGAGTACTATTTCTCCTTAAGTGTCTTGTTCCCAGGAGTAAAGTTCATTCACTCTATGTATCATCTAGTATAGTATCATCTGTATGTCTCTCATTTATGTTTGCTATCAGCTTGGATAAATGGATTCATTCATTATTCACTATGTGTGATGGTTTTTGTGTAACTAGTATCTGGTAGGAAAGGAGTCAAGCCTTCAGATATAGCTTAGGGCATTGCTTTCCCCATTATAAAGAGTAAGCAGGAGATTGGCTTGAACCTAAAAACTATTTCCCCTAGACTAACAATATTTAAGTTGGAGTGTGGATATAATTCTAGCCCATAACTTACCTCTGAGGAGGGAAGAGTATCTAGCTTCATGGTCCCAATTTCCTGCCCCCAACTTGCCCGACTCAGTCTCCCTTAAAATGTAGGGGGAGAAAATTTTATTCATGCCCCCTAGCAAGCCACATTTAGACAGACCTATGCCCATATGCCTAACCTACATGGGCAACATACAAATACACACAGAGAGCTTAATTTAGTTAGCCACAGTTCAACAATGGCTATCTCAATAAGTAATCTGACAAACTCCAGCTGATACTACAATTGCTTGCCTCAGTGTCCAACCACACAGGAAAGAAGAAACCTTCCCTAAGAGTCTTATATTACAATGAACTTTACTAGGACCAAATTTCAAGGGGCAGAATCCAAGGAAGAGACACAAACACATACACAAAGCAAGACAGATCAGAATCCTCAGAAAACTGTGGGTCAAGAGCTTCTTAGAGTCTATATCCCTGCTTGAGTATCTACCTACAAAACTGCACAGCCTCTGTACTATTATAATGAATTCAGGTTATCACACTGAGGAAAAACAGTCAGATCACAATCAGATCACCAGCGCCAGGTGTCCCTGCTTCTAGTTTTTATAAACCAGCCTGACTGCCCTCAGTGTAAGGACAGACTGGCTGAAAGCATGGGGTACTGTTTCAGGGCCAATACTACACTTGCTTTTTGTCATGTTTGCACTCTTTCTCTTAGAATCTTTGATGAATCCATGTATTTCCGGGAGGTAGAGATAGATTTTACTTTCTATCCATAACTCTGTTGGTTATCTATCGCAATCTGTATATCTATGAAGAAGTGGGGTAGCACTTTCTTCTTGTCAAAAATCAAGAAAAGGTCTTTCCCTTTCTGGAATTATCTAGTTTCCAATTAAATGGCAGAATATCTCCAGGAATCTACAGAATTGATCATTTCAGTATCTTATTAACAATCTCCTTATCACATGCCTTCTCCTCCTCCACATCTTCCTGCATTTCTTAAGTCATAAAAGCACGGAGCAGTTAGGACCTGAATAAATAGTATCTTTCCAGAAATGTCCTCCCAAACTCATTTAGGGGGCAATGGGGTGGGGAGTAGGGGAGAAAGCTGACATAATGTCTTTAAACATTTTTAATTGCCCTGCCAAACTGACAGTTATAGAACTAGTTATTGAGAAGACAATACCAGATACACGAATAGAGTATCAACAGTGTTTTCATGTAATTATGCAATTTAATGAATTGAAGGCTACAGTAATGTACTATCACTGGTTAATTAGGGACTCCCTTTATGCTAATCATGCCATTTATTCTCAACTCACGGTATTTATTTTAAGTGTCTGATACATTAAACGTATTTTCCTCTGGCAATGGCATGTTGAGGTTTTATGTTCCTCCCTCCACCCAGAGCACTTTGTTGGCCAATCTAGCTATTTATAGATCCCCAATTTTCTTTCGTTTGCTGATTGAAGAACTCCAACTGGCACCTATTACATTACCAGCATTTCTTTTTTAGCCTTAGTTTTAATTATCCTGTGGTGTAAGGCTGTCATTTTCCATGGAGGATGCCCCCTCTCATCTGGAGATTGTGTGAAGGAAGTCTAATGGGCACAGAAAGAAATCTCTCCATTTTCAATACCTTTTCACTGGGTATCACACAACTGCCTGTGAAATGCAACTGCCTGGTCACGTGGTCCTTCTGGTACTGTCTCTTGAGCCTCCTTCCCATCCATAAGTTTCATCTGGGGGTCTTATACTCCTTTCCTAGCAGCCCATGTCTCTGAGAGGCCAGTGCTTCAAACCATACAGGATTTCTGAGTGGAAAACACTGAAAGGAGACGAAGAGGTAGACCAATCATAGACCCACTTTGCAACTCTTTGGCCTGGACCACAAACTCCTTGGTGATCTAACTCTAACATACTGAATCTCCATTGTGTCTCTTAACAAAGGTAGATAATTGAGCAATATCACTTTGGGTGCTTGGGAGGGATTATTGGTCAAGACTAATTGAACAATCAAAGGAATTGAACTAAAAGGGACATTGGAGATTAATTGGTATGAGTCCCTCATTCTACAGATTAGAATACTGAGCCGATGAAATATCACACAAGTGATAAGTAGTACATCTAGGACGGTCTTCTGGGAACAAAATAAGAGTTCTTTTCACTATAACACAGAACAAGAGAAGAGCCATGAGCACCAAGGAATGGCACACTTACACAATATGAACATGTGACAGGACTTTGGGACATATGGAGCAGCTAGATGACACAGTGGATGGAGGGCCAGGCCTGGAGTCAGGAAAACTTATCTTTCTGAGTTCAAATCTGGCCTCAGAAACTTACAAACTGTGTGACTCTTGGCAAGTCTCTTAACCCTGTGTGCCTCAGTTTCCTCATCTGGAGAAGGAGCTGGAGAAGGAAATGGCAAACCACTCCAGCATCTCTGCCAATAAAACCCCAAATAGGGTCCCAAAGGATCAAACACAACTGAACAACAACAGCAATGAGACTTATTTTCCAGTTTTCTTCCATTGGTTGTCCTACTCTATGGAGGTATGCAGAAACCTTCATCTGTCTGTAGATACAAGAGGAAATGTTAGGAGTCAGAAAACCAAAGTCAAACCAAAGCTCTCTAGTATAATGAAAGAATAAATAAAAGGACTTCCATCCTTTCCCATGGCCTCTAGACTTACAAGTAATATGGAATTTGAGAATGTTAAAGTTGTAAGGGACTTTCCACATATAGTCCAGCCCACTCCTTTTACATGACAGGAGGCAGATCCTGGGAAGTTAAAGGATTTACCATGATTCCATAACTAATAAATGGCATAGCTGCAACTTAAATACAGGTCTTATTACTCTAAGGCCAGTGCTTTTTCCACTGGACCATGGTTCTCTGCAGTGAATGGCTTCAGAGGTCAAATGGTGAAATAGTCCAATTCTTTGTTCTGTTCCATTCAAAATAATACTCCCGGACTAGAAGTTATTCTTAAAATAATATTGCTGTTACTCTATATAATGTTCTCTTGGTTCTACTCACTTTGCTCTTCAATATTGTTGTGCAAATCTTTATTTTTGATCTTTTTTCTATATTTTCTATGTTTTTCTAAGATCATGAAGCTCATCATTTCTTACAGCACAGTAGTATTCCATCACAATCACATATCACCACCAATTGTTTTTTCCAGATTCCAGGCCTGGTAGTGCTGACTGGACGTGATCCCAGCCTCCTGCTTTGGGCAAGGAGGAGCGAGTGCATGTCCGGTGAGTGTGATATAGTAGGGAGCAAGAACATTTTCAGGATAGCTTGTCTAGGTGTCCTAATCATGGCTTAGGGGATGAAAAGAGTCGCTGAGTTTGAGCCCTGAGACAGAATTCTGAAAATAACAGTAATGAGGACCTTTGGCATAGGGCAACATGTTCACTATTCTAATCTCTTCCTTCAAAACCTGCCCTGATTCCCCTTAGAACACACTCTTCCCTACAATGTCTCACATAACTCATTGTATAGCCCTTTTCTTTTCTCTTACTTTTGAATTAGCATTGTATTTCTTGTGCTCATTATTCCTGTTCTATTGTAAATTTCTTGAGAGGAGGAAATCTGTTAATTATTTCAGCATCTTTCATGCCAAGAAAAGACCTGTACATAGTTGGTGCTTGTGTTTATTAACTGAATGCTTTTTCTGTTTCCCTTTTTTTCACTGCCCTTCTGCATTTCTCTCCTTTCCTTTTCCTCCCACCTTTTTAAAAGTTTTATTGATGTCTTTTCTTTTTCACACTACATTCACACTACTTTCCCCCTTCCCCAACCATCCCTTATACAAAGAAAACAAGCAAAGCAAGTCAATGACAACCTCTAATTGTATTGCAGCACTTTACAGCCATCATCTAACATGTCTGCCCCTAGCAGGGGAAAGTATTTTCTCATCTCGTCTTCTGAAATGGAGAATAGTGATTGTATTTAATCTGAATGCATGTGTCTTTTAATATCTTTTGATTACATTATTATACCCACTATGTATCCAGATTCTGTTCTTCAAATTCCTCATACCTGTAGATTTCTAGTATAATAATATTTCATTACTTTCATATACCACAATTTATTCAATCATTACCCAATCAATGAAAATGTATTGTGTTTTCAGGCTTTTTCTACAACAAAAAGTGCTGCTGTGCATAGTTTGGGGACATTCTATTTTTTACTTCCCTGGGGTAAATACTCAATAGTGGAATTGCTGAGTTAAAAACACATAGATTACTTAGTGACTTTTTTATATAACTTCAAACTGTTTTATAGAACTATAAGACCAATTTACATGACTATAGAATAATTGTATGTCTGTCTTCCCACAACCCTTCCAACATTAATTATTTCCATTTTTAAATCATCATTGACAATTGTTTGAGTGTTATTTGAAATCTTAAAGCTGTTTTAATTTGTATTTCTTTTATTGGTTATTTGAAGGATTTTTTTCATGTTGTTTATCATTTATATATTTTTAAACCTCTTCATATCTTTAAATATTTCTTTATTGGCAAATGAGTTGATCTTAAGATCTTAATCTTAGGCTTCTCTCAGTTCCCTAAATCTCTTTGATATCGTAATTTTATGTGAAGGTTATTTTCCCACTTGAAAGCTTATCTTCTTATTCTAGTTTCATTGATTTTGTTTGTGTGAAAGTTTTCTTTTTATTTATGCAATTGAAATTGTCTGTTTTATCTTTTCCAATCTCTATCACTTGTCTGATTATGAATTATTTCTTTAAACATACTGTGAAAGATAATACCGCCCCTTTGCTATTTTTATAAATGATATGATTTTGTGCATTTAGGTTGCTCAACCATGTAATTTAGTATATACTGCAAAATACAAGAGCATTTTGGTTTGTTTGTGAGTGGTTTTTTTTTCCGACCAAATTTCTTTATTACTTTCCCAGAAATTATTATTGAACAACAACAAGAGTCCTTGCCCCCAGCAGTTGGGTTTCACTGAATCTGGGCTTCTGTGTCTCTTGGCTTCAGTATATTTATTTTCTTACCTGTTCCACTGATCAACTTTTCTATGTGTTCTTTTTTTAACCAATACTAAAATTTTTTGATAATTACTGCTTTATAATATTGTTTGACAAGATGAGGTATTGCCAGGTGCTTTTCATTTCTACTTTTTCTATTATTGCTCTTAAGATTGTATACCCCTTTGTTCTTCCCAGTGAATGTTATAATTTCCCACCTCTTTTCTCCCTGCTTTATTTTTCTATTTCCTTCTTCCAGTCCTTTTCTTTCTCTATACATCTTTCTCTTTCTATCTTAACTGGCCATAATATGAAACCAAAGCATATAGGTACGTGTATTTTTGCTGTTTTATGATGGGCAGATGCATTGCACATTTCAAAAACAATTTTTTTAGAAAAAAAGAGTTAGTTGTAAGTTGCTTTTTAAAAAGCTTTACCCTAGAATCAGGGGTGGGGAACCTGCGGCCTAGAAGTCACATGTGCTCCTCTAGGTCCTCAAGTGGGGCCCTTTGTCTGAATCCAAATTTCACAGAACAAATCCCTTTAATAAAAGAATTTGTTCTGCAAAACTTGGATTCAGTCAAAAGGCCAGAGCCAAGGACCTGGAAGTTCACATGTGGCCTTGAGGCTGCAGGTTCCTCATCCCTGCCCTAGACAATACAGCTCATCAAATCAATAAGCATGTAAGTAGGTATATAATAAATATGTAAGGGATGAAGTTTAAAAAAAAAGTGTATACCTGTGTGTGTGTGTTTGTTTGTGTGTGTGTGTGTGTATAAAGCAAGGGCCTAGAACCCAATTACTTAATTTCCAAGCCAATGCCCTTTCCTCTAAAACCCTCAGATTCTCTTTCCAGAGTATACATATCTGTCTATTTGATATTGAATTCCTTTGCAGCTTTCTCATCAAGTGGTACATTACCTATAAACCAAAGCTTGAATGTACTTCTCAAAACAACGCTGAAATGATCTTGTTGGCTTTGATTCTGATAATTTAATGGCCAGTCATGAATGTATCTTGTTATAAGTTCAATTTATTTCAATGAGCACTTACTGTCAGAAGATCAAGGTTAAAGTCAACTTTCCTCACCATCACCAACATCCCCCCAAGTTCCTTGGTAAGCCATATTCTTTTCCTGGGCTTCAATTTCCTCATCAGAAGTCAGTTATTGGTTGGGAAGAATTCTGTAGATAGTGTATGAAGCAGGGCATTCCTCTAAACCTTTGTTATTAAATACTTTCTATGTGTAGAGCACTGGACCTGTATCTGAAGAAGATACAAAATTTAGATATGTAGGATGTGGACCTTGCTTTCAGAGAGCTTGCAATCTAGATGCAGACAAAAGATAGAAACATTCTGAACTATTATTTCAATTTAACAAATATTTAAGTGCCTTCTAATCATGAAAGACACTGTTAACATAAAAAACAAAAATGGATAATAGCCCCTGCCCTCAAGGAGATTATATTCTATTGGAAAATATAGTCTGTATATAGATAAGTAATATAATTTCAGGAAAGGGGAAGTGGAAGGATGTGAGTAAAAGCAGTAGCACCTGAGGAAAACCTTGAAAGAAACCAGGGATTCTAAGAGGTGAGGAGAGACTGAATTCTTAGGTATGGGGGACAGCCCATACAAAGGCACAGAAATAAGAGATGGAATGTTAAATTTAGCAAACAGTCAGCAGTCCAGTTTGGATAGAACATAGAGCTTATAAAAGGGAGTAACGTTAAATGTCTAGAAAGGTCAGTGGCAGACAGACTGTGAATAGCCTTAAATTCCAGATAGAAGAATTTATATTTTATCCTAGGGGAAACAAAGAGCCATTGGTGATTTGTTTAGTAGTCATATAATAAAAATTCTCAAGTATTTTGGCAGTTGAGTAGAGATTGGATCAGAGAGGAGAAAGACAAACAGCAAGGAAACCAATTAGAGGAGAGGGTATAAGGGTCTGAACTAGGGTAGTGGCTCTGCGGATGGAGAGAAAGGGTAGATCTGAGAGTGGATACTGATATTATCATATGGATAATTCATAGCGACCAACTGGATAACAGGATTAGGAAAAAGGAAGAGTAAAATATTCATAGTTGTAAACCTTAGTAACTGCTAGAATGATGTTATCTTTTAAAGAAATAGAGAAGTTTGGAGGCAGGGTAGGTTGTAGAGCAAAGACGATTTACTGTTTTTGAGGCTTTGAGTTTGAAATTCCAAAGGGACATTCCAGTGGAGCCAGTCTAGTGGGCAACATATAGGTTCATAGATTTAGGTCTGGAAGCAACCTGGGAAGTTATCTAGTATAATCGCCTCCTTTTAAAGATAAGGGAATCCCCAGTGCTTGGCAGAGTGCCTGGCATGGAGTAGGCACTTAATTAAATTGAAGAGAAATGAGACTGAAAAAGGTTTACTAACAACTCAAGGTCACACAGCTACAACATGGCAAAGCTGGGATTTGAACCATGGTTCTCAGACTCCAGATCCAGCATGGGACTTCCCAGGTGTCAGCCTGATAGCAAGAATCAAAGGTCACTTCTGTATTATATCTAATGCCTAACAGTGGCTCACGCACATATATGAATACCCATAATATGTATACTTCTGTATTATATCTAATGCCTAACAGTGGCTCATGCCCACAATACGTATGTGAATTAGAGTTAGCAGTACTGGAGTCATGTGACTCTCCTGGATTGTAAACTCCATAAGGATAGCATCTAATTTTGGTAGATCCTGTTGGCTCTATAGGGCACAATGCTCTGTACATAGCATGTATTTAATGAATATTTATGGAAGGAATGATGTCTATTTTTCTAAAAGTCCACACATAATGAACACATACATACACATGCATGTTCACATGCCTCACACTCCCCCCCCAAATATATATCAAAGCAAAAAGGTCAGGAGTTGAAATGATTTGAAATTATTGAAGACTTGTCCTTCCAGAGAACAACCACTAAGCAGAAGCAGCCTGTGTGGGAACAGGGAGATAGAATGAGAAATGCACTTTGATATTAAACAGTATCTGGGGCATCTGCTTTTAGGGAAGTAATATTGAAAAGGAGAAAAACATTGCATGATCTGCTGAGATGCTCCTTTGTTTCCTGATCACAAAAGCAAACTCAGAGTAAAAGCATCCAAATCTGCCACCCCCAAACCCCTCTCTCCTTATCCCCCAGCACTGCATTAGGCTTCCAAGAAAAGAAGGGTTTCTTATCTCACCGATCTGCTGTTCTCTGGGAAAGAATTTCAGTTTCCAATAATGATTTCTAAGCTGTTTACCAACTCCCCCTTCCCTCTTTCTCTGCCATCTTATATATTTTTCACCAGCATTACAGCGTGTATTATTGATAGCATCTTCCCACCCTGGAAGCCTTTTTTCCCCCTGCTCATCCTTTCTCCCTTCAGGAGATATGAGGAGCAAACACTAAGGTCAGTACACAACAGCCAGTTCTGAAAGAAGACTGTGTTCCCTGATGAGAAGGGAGTGAGGTGTTCAGAGGCAGGCTGGGCCCGGAGGCCAGAGCAATATGGCTATAGGAGGAAGGCAATAGGGGGAAGATCAGAGATGCACAAGCAAAGGGAGGAGGTCTAGATGAGAAGAGGTAGGCAGCAGTAGTGGGGACTAGCTCCAGGGAACAAAACTGAGTCAGAACACAATTGTCAGGATGACTGTCCGGCTAGACAAGGGAGGTCTGGCCAGGGGGTAAAGTGTTGTCACAGAGGCACATTAGCAGACAATAGACACCAGAGTTCAAAGACAAGCGTCCAAACTCTAGAAGTATTGAGAGAGGGTAGAATCTCGGCTTTATAAAGGAGTTTAGGATCTCCTAACCCAGGGGTTCTTAGTCTGTCCTTTGTCATGGACTCCTTACACAGTTTGGTGAAGTCTATGGTCCCATTCATAGAAAAATGCTTTTAAATGAAAAAAGAGTACATTGTATTTCCTATATAAAAGAAAAGCATAAATACATAGGAAAATCAAAGGAAAATGTATACATTTATAGGAAATACAAATGAAAATGTAGAAATACATAGGAAATATGTAAATACATAGGAAATACAAAGGAAAATGCTTAAATGCATAAGAAATACAGAGGAAAATGCATAAATATATAGAAAAATACAAAGGCAACTATTGAAGCAACTATATATATATATATATATTTTTTTTTTTTCTTTTCCTGTCCAAGTTCATGGATGCCCTGAAATCTATTCACAGAAGCTATACATCCTAGGTTAAAAATCCCTGATGTAAAACTAACCAGAGCCTGGGGAAAAAATACTTCCCTAACTAACAACATACACAACAAGTAGACATCAATCGTTTGAAAATCTCTACTAACTAGGAGTCCACTCCTCCCAAGAAAACCCATTCTACTTGTGGATAATTCTAATGGTCAGGAAGTTTTTCTAAATCAAGGGTCTTTGCAACTTTACCCTCTTGTCTCTGATTCTGACCTTTGGAGCAAATCAGAACAGACTAATTTCTTTTTCTATATGATAGACTTTCAAACATTTGAAGACTGAGGGATGACCCTCCCCCTTCCCCAAGATTTCTGCAAGATAAATATTTCCTGTTCTCTCAACTGGTTTCAAAGACCTTCTCCATCCTGGAAGCCCTCCTTTGGACATTTTCATATTTATGAGTGTCTTTCCCAAAAATATAGAACTCAAAACTGAGCACAGTCTTCATTTAATATAGGCTGAGATTGCTTATAATAGGGGATCCCATCAAATACCCATGATGGTGTGACAAGGACGTTATTGTTTACTGGAGGAACCTCCGGGACAAGAGGATCCCATGGGGCATCATTCCTGTCATCAAGAGGGGCAAACTTGTGAAAGGAAGAAAAGAGGAAGGTAGCTCCTTGGGGGAAAATGGAAGTAAGAGATGGAGAGCTGCATGGGAACTAATGTGTCGCAGTGTTTTTGAGCATCAGTGGGGAGAAAACTGAGCTAGACAAGTCTGGTGGAGTGTACAGAATAGGGGAAGTTGGTGCTAGAGTTCACAGTGGGTACACTCAAGTCCAGAGGTAGTGCCAATTGTGATACAATGGAAAGGGACACTGGATTAGGAATCAGAGCACCTGGTTTCCAATCCTGGCTTTGTATAAGAGATGGGACAAATCACATTTTTTTTTAATCTCAGTTCCTTCATATATAAAATGAATAGAGTGGATTTGATGGCTTCAAAGTGTTCCTCCATTTCAAAAATTTATAACTACACGTGGAGGAGACATGGTAACCAATGAAAAGTTTTCTCACCTTGTCCATTTTCAGGATGGGGGATAGTTTTTTTCCTATCCCTTTGTAAACTTTCTCCCACCTAGGGAAACATCAAAATTGGACTATTTGTTTATGGGAACACAGGAAAATTTGACTTATTTAGTTCTCCTACATTATTTACACTTTTGTTATTCCTTAATTAAAATATTTTGTAATTGGATTTCTCACTGTGCATTGTCTGGTAATATAAAATATCATGCTGGCTGGGGTGCAGGTTATGATTTGTGAGACTATTTACCCATAACAGCCTACAGAGAATATTAGATAAAAAGCAAGAGGCCCCACAGTCAGAGTTCTCAAAGTTTGGGGGGATCCAGCTAGATATGGTCTGACAAAGGAAGAGAATAGCCTACCTCTGAATCTCTGTGGTCCTGAACACAATTTGTCTCTCAAAGCAGCCTAACATTGAATTTGATGATTCCCATATCACACAGGTCATTCATATTGAGAATGGAGGTCACTAAAACTCATAGATCTTTTCCAGATGAACTGATGACTAGCCATGCCTCTCCTATTTTGTATTGTGAAGGTGTTTTTTTAATCCATAAAGTATATATAGGACATCCAAAAATCTTAAGGTAGTTTTAAGCTTCTATAGGCTAAAACTGCATTGATTCTGGGGACAACATATATACATATATTTATAAATATGTATATAGATATATGTACATATATAGTGTATATACAATGTATAAACATGATATATCTACACATATAACATAATTTCATAACATATGCAAATTATATACATGCATAAATATACATTATATATAATATTTGTCACATACTTATCTCTATCAAATATAATGTTATAAGATTTAGTCCAAAGTTCCAGCTTGCTAGGATTTATTTTTAAAGCATCATCTAACATATTTATTATCCTTCCTAGCTTTGTGTTTTTGGTAAATTTTATTAGCATGACATATACACCTTTGTCACTGATTAAACATATGTACATACTTATATGTACTTAGGTATGCATATTTATATCTGTCTATATCGATGACTCTGTGCATATATGTACCCATAATATACAAATATATGCACATACATGTGCATGTGCACACACACACAAGTGAGGTAGTGGAAAGAAACCTGGTGCAGAACAAAAAAGACAAGAGCTCAAGTCCCAAACTTGCCCTGGCTGTGTAACCCTTCACAAGTATCTGGACCTTTCAGTGTCCTAATTTAATTTAATCCTAATTTAAGATTCCAAATTATAATTGGTAGAGAGTTTTCTTATTAGGGGCCCATTACATCAAGAAAATTATGGACTCAGTCAGAGACATTCCTCCAAGCTGACAATAAAGCATTAGAATCCAACCATTCAACCAGCTTGGAATCCACCTATTTTCCTTAATATCATCTAATAACAATAGCTAGCATTTTCAAGTTCACAAAGCACTTCATAAATATTATCTCATTTTATCCTCACAACAGCTTTGGGATGTAGGTACTATTATTAGACCCATTTTACAGATGAAGAAGTGGAGGCACAGCAAGGTTCAGTGACTTGCCCATAGTCACAAAGCTAGTAAGTATCTGAAGCCTAATTGGAGCTCAGCTCTTCCTGACTCCAGGCTCAGTGCTTCATCCCCCAGTCCAACACAAATAACATGTGAGAGACTGTTAAATGTTTGTTAAAAAACAAAGTAGGTAAATGCTATCTACAGTATTCCCTGATTTCTCAGTCTAGTAACCCTATTAGAAAAATTAAATAATGGGAATTTTGGCCACCTGAGCAACAAGATGGTAAACTAAATAATTTTCCCAATCTTTATGACCTCTCAGACATCTCCAAAACAGAAATTACATGTCAAAGATAAAGCAACTTCAGCTGATTTCGTCATCTAGAACACTCAGAATCCAAAAGATTAAAAAAAATAGCAAAAGCCTGCCAGTGGCTGCAACCCAAATGCACTGGTGCTGGGGAAAGCAGGCTCTACCAGTTTCAGGCCAGAGAACTGAGAGAAAAACGGAGTCCAGTAAGTCACCAGGACAGGACACAGTACATTGGGGAGGCTACATAGTATATGAAGTCTGAAAGAAAGAGCATAGCACCCAGGAAGGATCACTTCTCACCATCCAAAAATCACTTATGGCAGAAAAATTTTGTAAGCAAAATTTAGGGATATCAAAGATAGGATACATAGAGACAACCTAAAGATCATTTTGTTGTTTTTTTGGCCATTTTTCAGTCATGTTGGACTCTTTGTGGCTCCTTTTGGGGTTTTCTTGGCAAAGATATTGGGGTGGTTTGCCATTTCCTTCTCCAGTTTATTTTACAGATGAGGAAACTGAGACAAACAGGGTTAAGTGACTTGCCCAGGGTCACACAGCTGTTAAGTGTCTGAGGCCAGATTTTAATTCAAGAAGATGAGTCTACAGTGAGTAAGAGCACTAGCCCCATAGTCAGGATGACCTGGGATCGAATCCGGGCTCAGACACTTAGCACCCACCCAGAAACACCTGGCCGTGTAACCTTGAGCAAGTTACTTAACCCCAATTGCTTAAAAAAAAAAAGAAGATGAGTCTTCCTAATGCCAGGCCTGGCACTCTATCCACTCCACCACTTTGTTTAGTCATCCAGAAGAATACCACAGACCAAAAACCTGTAACACTATAATGAAAGAAATAATAGAAGAGAATTGTCCAGAACTTCTAAACAGAGAAAATGTCATTCCAATTGTAGGAATTAATAGATCAAAAAAAGAAACCCAAGGCTGCAGACTTCAACACACATAGTGGTTAAATTTAATAATCTAATTTAGAAACAAGTTCTGCAAACCATCAGGACCTTCAAATACAAATAAAAAGAGATCTGAATAACACAAAACTATTCTGTACCCACTAGAAAAACAAAGACAGAATGCAAGAGTGTGTTCTGAAGAGCAATGGAGTTAAGGATACAGTCCAGGGTGACTTACCCTGCAAATATGAATTTAACTATATAGGACAAAAGATGAGCATTTGACAATAAAATAGAATTTGAAACATTTTTAGAAAGAAAATCAGAATTGAAGAGATTTGCATCTTAAACATCCCAAAACAACAGAAATGAAAAAGGAGTGAATAAATGCAACAGGCAAAAACAGTAACAGCAACAGAGTGACAATAGAGAAACTAATAAGATGTTTCATTCTAAATGTATTCAAGGAGATAGGGGTGAAGGCAGAAATCTGGTAGAAGTAACAGTGAAGAGGTAGATGGACATAAACTGGCAACACCCTGCCTATGGGTGAATGCTTGTTTTGTGGGACTACTTTACAACATAACAGGGGACATAAAAGGTGGGGAAGGGGAGCAGAGGGATAGAGAGCAATGCACTGGGTCAAATCAGCAAATCAAGGACCAGCAATGAGGGGGTGGCAGCTTCTCTGGTTTTAGAAAGAGAAGAGCCTACATGGGAGTAGGTGAAGAGGAGAGGGGAAAGACTGAAAAAAAGGAAAAAAGGAAAAAGATTTTGTTTTGGAGGTGGGAGTTTGTAATGTTAAGGGAATTTGAAGAGCTTCCCTGCCCCTTAATAGGCAGATAGAGCCTGACCCATAGCTAATCAGGATCTGGGCTATGGGGAGTTTCCAGTTAAGGGCTGGGGCAGGAAGATTTTTCAAGCTCCTCCAGCACTCAATCAATGAGATGCCAAGTTTTTGTTATATATTCTGGGAGGTTGGTATTTTGCTTTGGGGGTTCACACGTGAGGAGGACATTGTGATTCCCCTGGACAAGACTCTGAAGAGCTGTATGCTCAGGACCACCACTACCACTCCTACTACTCAGATGTTGTCTGTGCTCCCTCAATCCAGTGATGTGAGTAAAATGTATAGAAATATTGCTACACTCAGATAGATCAAGCCCTGTCTGTTGGTCTTTGTGCTAATTTCTCTGTTTGTATTTTCTCTGATGTTCAGGTTGCTGACCTTTCCTTTGAACTAGTGAATGTAATTAAAAGCAGGATTGTCAACCCCTATTTTATGCAGTCTTTCCTAGAAAAGCAGATAAAAGAACCTATGCTAGCAGGCCATCTTGGGTGTGCTAGGGTGCTTACTACTACAGAGTTCCATTGACAAAAGTTCCTATGTCTTAAGAGGAGTGGGAGAGCATGGACACAAGGAGGAGATTTCCAGGCAAATGTAGGGGAAAAAAACGGTTAGCAAGAAGGGGTATAGATTAATAGTGAACTACATAATCAGGGATGTGGTAGGGGAGGAGTCCTACTGGTGCTGGGTGGCAGAGTGGATGCAGTGCCAGACCTAGAGTCATGAAGACCTGAACTCAAATATGACCCCAGGCACTTACTACATGTGTGATCCTGACCTAGCCATTTAATCTCTATTTGCCTCAGTTACCTCATCTGTAAAATGGAGATAATGAGAGCACCTACTTCCCAGCATTATTATGAGGATCCATTGAGATAATAATTGTAAAACCCATAGCACAATGGCCAGGCACATAGCAAGTGCTATATAAATGTTAGCTGCTATAATAATAATAACTGGCATTTCTCTGGAAAGGAGGCACAATAGAAAAAAAATTCATGGAGTAAGACCTCCAAGCCAATGGCAGAAAGTATCTAGAGGGGAAAGCCTAAAATAGATACATTGGAAGCTTTGATAGCATAAAGAATATAGAGAAAAGAAAATAAATAATTATAGGAGTTATGAGTTCAAGAATTAAGGTCCAGAGTAAAGTAAAAGAGAAGATGGATAATGAAGAGAGTGAAAGAAATCCTTTTTGGAAAAGGACACAAAAAGTGACATTTTAAAACTAAGGAATAGGACTAGTTGAAGGGAAGAAGAAGAGGGAAATATCAAACAAGAAGAGGGGAGCAGGAGTGAAGGGAAAACAGTCAATGGGAACAGGGCCACTTTAAAGAAAGCTTAAAGTAAAGTAACTAAAAGGACCTAATACTGTATTTACAACAGAAGAAGTAACAAAATTGAAAAGCTTCTTCAAGGACAATATTAATGCATCTAAGTCTAGGATAAGAAAGGAAGTGGTCAAATGGGGAAAATTGTTTCAAATTTCTCCGATAAGGACTTGATATCATATATATTTATATGCATAATATATGGATAATACATGAATATGTGTATATATAATTAATAAATATGTGTATGACTAATAGTCATTCCTCAATAGATAAATGCTCAGAGAATAATTCTCAAAAGAACTGAAAAGTATTCACAACCATATAAAAATGCTCACATTAAATCAAATGCTCAAAATCACTAATAATAAGAGAAATACACATCAAAACAACTCAGAGGAATCACCTTACATCTTGCAAATTGGCAAAGATGACAAAAAATGGCAACACTCAATGTTGGAGGGCTTGTGGAAGAATAGACACACTAATATATTGTTGGTGGAGCTATGAAATGGTACAACCATTTTGGAAAGCAATTTTGAATTATGCAAATAAAATGACTGTGAATCAGAAACTCCCTTACTGGGCTTAACAAACTCTAAGGAAGACATTGATAAGGAAAAAATCCCCATATATTCCAAAACATTTATAGCAACATTTTTGTGATAGCTGAAAATTGGAAACAAAGTAGATGCCCATCAATCGGGAAATGGCTAAATAAATTGTGGTGTATGAGTGTAATGGAATATTACTGTGAGGTAAGAAATAATGTGCATGATACATAGAAGTATAGAAAGATCTATATGAACTAATGTTGAGTGAAGTAAGGGGAACCAAGAAAACAATATACAGAGTAACTACAACAATTTAAATGGAATGAACAAACTAAAAAAATCAAAAGTATATGTAACAAAATTATAAAGATCAAGTGGGACTCAAATGAAGAGATATGAGAAGATATCCCCAATCTAGCCTTTTGTGGAAGTGGGAGGTCCATAGATGTTATACATTGCACATGTTTTCAGAATTTTTCAATGTATTTGTTATGCTAACTTTTTTTCTCTTTTTTTTTTTTTCCTCTCTAAAAAATACTGTCATATGGGATGGTTCTTTGGCAGGGGCAAAGAGAAGGATACATGGGATACTATGATGACATAAGAAACAGAAACTATCAATAGAAATTCATCTTTTAAAAAAAGAAGTGATGTTTAAAAACTGTCTTCACATGTAACTAGGGAAGAATATTTTTTTTAAAACAAAGTTGAATGAGTTTAGTTTGGTATGACCTGGCCTAATGACACCATGTTGGCTCTTTATGACCACCACTTCCTTTTTAAGATGTTTACTAACCATTAGTTCAGTCATCCTAGAATTTGTCCAGAATCAAGGTCAAACTCATTGGACCATAGTCTGCAGATTTCCTTTTCTTCTTTTAAAAAAAAAGGATATCTGCCCTTCCACACACAGCCTTATAGCCCCTTTCTCCCCTCCCCCCTTTTCTCTCTTCCCTTGTCTTTTTTTTTCTCTCCCCTCTCTTTTTCCCCCATTTCCCCCTCTCTGTTCTCTCCCCTCTGCTGTCTTTCAAAGATCATCAGTTGTGGCTTAGCATTCAGAAATCCCAGTTCTTTCAGTGCCCTGGGATGTAGTTTATCAGAGCCTGAGGACCTGAACTCATCAAAGGAAGTGAGGTGCTCTTTTACTATCTACCTAATTATCCTGGGTTTCAACTCTCAATTAGCCATTTTTGTTTTGCCCTTTCTGGTCCAAAGATCATTCTCCTTGGCAGCAAAATGGAAGCAAAATTGAAGTTGAGCAGGTTTCCTTAAATAGTCACATACACACCTGCAGAAGCAATTCAATCCCTTCTTTGTTCCTGCTCCTTTTCCCAAAAGAGCTAAAACTCACACAAAAATACACACATCCTTTCATGTGGATCAAGGAAAGATTCCAGACTAGAGTCAGTCAGTCAGTCATTCAGTCAACTAATATTAATTAGGCACCTACTTTGTCCAAGAAATGTGCCAAGCATTGGGGGTACAAAGAAAGGCAAAAGACAGTTTCTGCTCTCAAGAGCTCCCAGTCTAATGGGAAGACAACATGCAAATCACAATGTAAAACTGAGACACATACAAGATAAATTGTGAGATAGTGTGTGGGCTGAGCTATTACCCAGGAGTAAGACTAATGCCATTTTGTCAAGCTATCCATTTTTTACCCTTCAATGCCCCAAGGCAATACTTGTGCAAGATATGCAAAGCTTAGCACAAAACATCAACTACATCTATCTGTTAATGATCTACCCAGATATGATCATTGAAACCATGGGAACTGATGAGATTGCCAGGTGAAACAGTATAGAGGGGGAGCAAGATCCAGAACAGAGACCTGGGGGAACCGCAGGGTTAATAAGTATAACCTGAATTAGGATTGAGCAAAGGAGAGGGAATGCCAGCATTAACCAAGGATCCAATATAGGGATCCATTTATGTATTCATTCGTTCATTCATTCAACAAACATTCAGTATCCTTTATGTGTAGAGCACTAAACGAAGTTATAAGGAGTCAGATACCACCCCTGAAACGTAACCTCCAGTCATTTATTGCTTGATACATTTTATGGCACTCAATAGAAAGTCAATAAGGAGTGAGGACGTGACTGCTTCCAGGCAGGGACTGCCTTTTTCATCATGTCCCCCACAGTGGTTAGCAAAGTGTCCTACATGTGGCAGACGTTCAATACCCACTTGATCCTGGATTGATCAACTAGAGAAGGGATAAAGAAAAAGTTCCCAGAATGGGAATCAAAGGTCCTGGGTTCTATTTCCAAATCTGCCACCAATTTACCAAGTGACTTTAGCCAAGTCTCTTCTTCCTGCTCTGAGCTTCAGTTCCTTCATTTGTAAAATAACACAGACCAGACGAATGCTAAAGTTTTTCTTTTTCAGATCTAATATTCTGCATTCTAATATAAGATATTTGCTAGTACTAACATACCTAAGGCAGATAGCTGGTAGAATGTATCAAGTGTTGGATTTGGAGTCAGGTAGACCTGAGTTCAAATCCCGCCTCAAATACTAGATCTGTGCAAATTACTTCACCTGTCTGTACCTCAGTTTTCCCATTTGTAAAATGAGGATCATAATAGCACTTACTTTCAAGGGTTGTTGTGAGGATAAAAATGAGATAATGTGTTTTGCAAGCCTTAAAGAGATTTACAAAGGCTAGCTATCATCACCCCTCATCATTATTGCTATTATTGTTGTCTAGCTCAGAAGTGTTAACTTCTAAGGCATCCTCTAGCTCTAACTGATGTCGTTGAGGATCATTTCAAGTAGAGAAGATGCCTACGAAACTCTGGCTCTGATACTTACCAGCTACTATGAACAAACACTTAAGTCACTTAAGTGGAAAAGTCACTTATTTCCTTGGAGCTGGTTCTCTTATCTGCTTGTTGTTGTTATTGCCATTGCTGTTGACTAAAGTAATTTTATCAATATAGTGAGCTCCCGGTGAAGAACTTTCTCTATTAATAGTAGTCAGCACCTTCTCTATAATTTATAGTCTCAGTTGTTGGTCTTCAAAAGATGTGTATATTGCCTTTTTCAAATGTGTGTTCCAAGGAAAGCTCTTTGCTATCCTTAAATCACCATATAAATGTGAGTTCTTGCTATTATGATTCTCCAACTTGTTATTTGTACCCAAGGTAGTTGCTTTACCTTTTTGAGTATCATTGTTCACATCTGTGAAATGGCAATAAAATTTTCGAACCTGGCCTCCTATATTAGGAGCCTCAGAGAGGTGAATGTCTTTTTTTATTTTTTTTATTTTTTTGCTTTTTGGAGGGGGGAAGGCTGGACAATTGGGGTTAAATGACTTGCCCAAGGTGACACGGCTAGTAAGTGTTAAGTATCTGAGGCCAGATTTGAACTCAGGTCCTCCTGACTCCAGGGCCGGTACTCTATTCATTGCATCATCTAGCCGCCCCCAAGCTGAATATCTTTTAAAAAGAGTGGTCTCTAAAATGAGGGTTTCAAATGTAGCCAGGGTAAAGTGTGAAGGCCCAGCATAGCATAGAATGTATATGGCTGCCATGTTCTAATAAGCAGAGGTAGGAAAATAAATAATTGAAACACTTTTTTTTACCATGAAGGTAATATCTGGAAGTTGGTAGCCTCTTAATTCTTCATTGTTGAATTAAAATTGGGTTCTAAATTATTGATTGTATTTTAAATTTACTGACAGAAGCAGTTTTTAAAAACTTCTCTGCTCCTTTTGAAAATAATTAACCTACTGAAATGTTTTAAATCTTTTAAAATATTTCTTATTAAGAGGCAAAGTGATTGGAAAATAAGGGTAATTAAAACAGGCCAAAAGAAGCCCAGTTGGAAGAGAAATCATTTTCTGGTGTAAGCATTCTTACCCACTAAAACTAAGGCAGCCCCTCCCTTTCCACCCACCAATCCAAAACATGCCCTCCCCCATTACATAGAGGAAGAGTAGAAAATTGTTGTGCTTTTATCTCACTAAAATACATGCTTTCCCTGACTAATTCTAGCAGCCCTAGTGGAAAAATTCAGTTGGTCTACCAGGTATTTAAGTACACAGCACTAAGCAGATGGTTTGTTTCAAGGCCTTGGCTGCTTTTTGACTGAATTGACCAACTGCTATGTAACAGACAAGAATAGAAAAATGCAGGCAAACCAGGCATAGAATCATGGACTATCTGAGTCATCACTAGGGTGGGGGAGCCCTGGGCTTTGCCAAATTTAGATTCAGAAACTCCTGCAGTCTTTCAGCAACATAGAAACAACAGAGCTTAGCACCAATCTGTCCTGAAGAATTTATTAAAATAAAAAGCTACCTAAATGAGCTGCTTCTTTCATTTCCTCTACCGATTATATTACAGAGTTAGTTAGCTCTGACTAGTCTTCTAATCTTCTCCTCACAGTCTAATGTTATTCTAGCAAAAAAAAAAATCTAATTGTTTCCACAGTACAATTTGGACTGCCCCAAGAGTAAACACTGGAGTTTAGGTTGTTGACTATTGAAGCTAGGAGAGAGCTGGGGTTCTTAACCTAGGGTCCATGTCTTATGTTATATATGTATATGTGTATATATGTATAAATGTGTGTGTATATGTATGTATCCTGTGTTTCAATATAATTGTCCTCCTTTGTAATCCTATATATCTTATTTTATGCATTTAAAAACATTATTCTGAAAATGAGTCAATCCCTAGGCTTAACCAGATTGATGATTTCCAAAGTGTGAATGCTTACACTGAAAATTTAACTGCCTCTTGGAGCCAGTGTGAACTGTCTCCAGCTAATTCCTGGGTTTATGAGAGTTTTTTAAAAAGGGTGGGAAAACTATTGGTTGATAGAATAAGACATAAAATGTCTGGACTAGAAGGGATCTTAGAACATAAGCCACTGAATGTTAAAGTTGAAAAGGTCTTAGGACACAGAACATATAATATCAGAGGTAGAAAAGACTAGACAATAAAACATGAAATATCAGAGCTGGAAGGGGAATCAGAGCACAGCACAGATTGTTTAAAGCTAGAATGATCCTCCTTAGAGCTAGCTAAGTAATGGATGCTGAGAGTTCTGCCATGAGACAGTGTTCTTCATGAAACGCTTTCTTCAGTTTCAGAAACTCAGAGCACGGTGAATTTTTCTTGGATCACTGACTTCTCCCCTTTGAGTATTCACACAGCTTAACACTAGGACATTGCAGTGAATTTATAGTTTGGGTCAGAGAACAAAAATCTATTTCCATTCACCATCTTCTACTCCATCTCGGCCACACATATACAATGGGAGTAGACTGGCCTATGGGGAGGTCAGTACATGGATCTTATACGAGTATTTCTTTCTGGGTTCCAGTACAAGAATCCAGGACAAGAAATGGAGCTCTGAAGTAATCCTACTTCCAACCATACGTGATTGAGGAATTTGTACTGATTGATAAACCAGAAGAACTGATGACTCAGGAGTTCTTAAGCCAGAATTTGTGTGAACAAAAAGGGCAGCCTGCCGCTTCACCAGAGCAATAGTGACTGACAGCAATGATAGCTGCTGGAAAGAGACAGTCACTGAGGTTCAATAGCGGCTCCCATGCCAAAGAAAAATGATGACTATGAACTCTAAAGGGCAGCTAGATGGAGTTAGGTACAGGGTCCAGATAGGTGATGCAATAGATAAAGTGCCAGGTCTGGAGTCAGGAAGGCTTATCTTCTTGAGTTCATATCTGGTCTCAGACACTGTGTGACCCTGGGCAAGTGGCTTAATCCCATTTGCCTCAGTTTCCTCAACTAGAAAATGAACTGGAGAAGGAAATGGCAAACCACTCCAGTATCTTCACCAAGAAAACTCCAAAAGGGGTCACAAAAGGGGTTAGACATGACTGAAAAATTACTAAACAACAATAACAACAACAAAAATAAAGATACTAATCCTTGAAGTCCATCAGAAAGCTATTCCTAAGGAGAAGTTCATAAGGACTCTACAAAAGTAGAAGAGACTTCCAGAGCAAGATATGGGAGGTACTTTGTTATATGTATTCTCTATATGTGTTTATCATAACCATTTCCTTTAAATTTGAGTCCACTATCCCCCAAGGAACTTGTGTTTGTAAGAGGAGAGCATATCTCAGGTTTGAGGATGGAGGAACAATTAGTAAAAACTGTTCTTACTCTACCTAAAAGCTAATTAAGGCTACTTGCTGGTTATTAATGATAAGTACCCTCCATGGAGGCTCACAAATTACAGTGTTAGACACCCAGTCCATCAGAGTTACTCATAGAACCCTGAGAGTAGTTGTAGTTGGTCACCCTCTGGAACTTGGCCAGTCAGTTTCAATGGGAATTGGGGAAGGAGCCCCATGCTATACATGTTACCTACATCAGAAATATATCTGTGAAGCCTCTGGAAACTAAGTAGCTCAATCCATCATCAAGTAAGTATTAATGTTTCCCAGTATCCAAAGCAGCTCATCCCCTTGTCATCTTTCCTCACTGAATAAGGGTCTCATCTCTTTCAAAAACAAACTAAAAGGGGCGGCCAGGTAGCACAGCGAGTAAGAGCACCGGCTCCAGTGTCGAGATGACCTGGATCAAATCCGGCCTCAGATGCTCAGCACCCCACCCAGAAATAACTGGCTGTGTAACCTTGAGCAAGTTACTTAACCCCGATTGCTTAAAAAAAAAAAAAACTAACTAAAACATTTTCTCAGACCTTTTGCTGACTTAAAGAAAAAGCTTTTGGGAGAGAGAAGTAGAGAAAGAAAGGTGAAGGGAGTGATAAGGAAAGATGGGGAAGAGAGAGGGAAAGGAGAGGAGGAGGAGGGAGACAGGGAGAAAGGAGACAAAGAATATGAAGGCACAATGAGACAAATGCAGAAAAGGAGAGAAAAAGAAGAGGGAGAAAAGAGAGATCTAAGGTGGGGAGAAAAAAAGGGAGAGAAGATATCTTCTAAGATGAACTTGCCCTTTGGTCAGTACATTGAGTCAGAATTGCTGATTTTATCCAACCCCAAGTCTTCTTGATGAAAGTAATTCATCTACCTAGTCCAAGTAGATAAGCAACACATCTGGAACAAATTACTGTGACTTTTTGCTATTATTTAGTTGTGTCTGACTCTTTGTGACCCCATTTGGGGTTTTCTTGGCTGAGATACTGGATTGGTTTGCCATTGCCTCTCCAGCTCATTTTACAAATGAAGAAAATGGGTATATAGGGTTAAATGACTTGCCCAGAGTCACAGAACTAGTAAGGGTGAGAGGCTGGATTTGAACTCGAGTCATCCTGACTGCAGGCCCAGTTCTCTACCCACTACCCCACCTACAAAACTCTGTCTCCCTGGGTTTCAGTGCCCTCACCTATGTAGACATAGATACAAGTTCTCCTAATGTTCTTTAAAAGAGCTACCCAATTTTTTCTTACCAGACAACATTAAAGATCTTTCTGCCCATTGTTTCCTCACTATTCACAACTATATAGCCTTTATACAACTATAAAATCTCACAACAAGATTTGACATTTATTTTAAGGCTTTAAACTTTTTACATGATTCATCTTATTTGATCCTCACTACAACCCCATGAGGTAGGTAATTCATTTGATAGATGAGGAAAGAAAGGTTCCAAGACAATCCATGATTGGCCAGGTAGTGTCAAAGGTAGGTAGCGAACCTAGATCTTCCTGACCCCTAGTCCAATACTCTAACAACTGTATCATAAAGAGAGTTTTCTCTAGCTTTGGTGACAATAATTGATATAATGGTATGTATCTCATAGGATTGTTTTAAGATTCAAATGAGTTAATATATATATATGTATACCTACACACACATAAAGTGCTTTGTAAACCTTAGCATATGAATTTCTAGTGAGTTATGATTATCAATTATTATTACACAACTCACTAAAAGTACAGCTTTATGTGCACAGTAATAACATATCATTTCCAAAAAGAAATTCATCTGAAGAAATTGTATGATTGTATATTTGATACAAAGAAATTGTATCAAATTTTTGTAACCAAGTCATAGGATAATTGCTCCAGAGCTGGAAAGGCCCTTATAAATGCTAGTCTAACTGCTCCATTTTACAAATGAGGAAATAAACACCAACAGCAGCAGGAACAAAAAATTTATTTTGTACTTTAAGGTTTACGAAGCACTTTACACTTGTTATCTCAAATAAGCGTCATGAAAACCCTGTGTTAGGTGCTATTATTATTCCCATTTTACAGATAAGAAAATTGAGTCTCAGAGGAAGGGAAATTATTTGATCAGGGGTTCCACAAGTAGGATGTGGTAGAGCTTGGATTTAAATTCAGGTCCTTTGCTTCCTAAATGACTTCTAAGAGTTCTTTAAGCTCTAATTCAATGGTTTAATGATTCTATGTTCTGTGAGTTTCAATCAAGGTGCTGATAGGTGATTCATCCCATGTAATATGGAAAAGGGTTAATCTGGTTCTGTTTGCCCCCAAAATGCATAACTAGGCACAGTGAGTGGAGGCTACAGAGAGAAAGACTTAGGCTAGATGTATGAGGAACTTCTTATAATTAAAGCTGTCCAAGAGTGACAAGGCTACCTTGTACGTAATCATCCCTATTAGAGGTCTTCAGATAAAACCTAAGGTATTAGAGGGGGAATTCATATTCAATTGTGAGTGGGACAGAATGACCTCTGAACTCCCTTCCAAATGAGAGATTCTGTTTTTCTCTAATATCAGAACTTTGACAGATGACTTCATTTATTCTAATGATGGAGTCTCAGGCATCAAGGGTATGGAGGAAGAGGATTTGGGAGGAAAGGAGCTGTCTTTCAGAACTACCCTAAGAGCATAGTATAAAGAACATAAAGAATTGGAAGAATCCTAAGTATGTAATACATGCAACCTGTTAGAAGATAGAACATGGGATTTCAGAAAAAGAAGGGACCTTAGAGACCATCTAGTCTAACCCTTCTGCCCACCCCCTGCTTTAGAAACGAAGAAACTGAAGTCCAGAGGAGGTAGACCAAGAGTCTTGATCAAGGTCACTAGAAAACATAGGCAGTCACCTCTATGTCCAGGTGATAATCTTGTATTGGCATAGCTCACAGAGGAGCAGGTAAGCAGGTCTGACATCTTCCCTGAAGGCCAAAGGATAGAAAAAATCTAATGAACCTCTCTCCAAGTATCCCCCAATAGCATCACACCAGGGAAATTAACGGTATAGTAAAGTAACATACAAACCAAATATTAAAAGTTAAAAGAAACTGTAACATTTAACAAGAAAACATATACTTTGGTTATATTTTTGGTTATATTTGGTTATATTTCCTGTCCAGAATATTAAATCAGCCACAAGAGAACACTCTAGTCCTGCAGATAGATAGATTTATTGTTCAGCATAAGATTCCAATCCCGAGCACCAGGTAGAAAAATGGGTTAATGAGCAAGTCTCTACATTGAATTTCCCTGGTTCTTTCCCTTGCTAACAAGGCCTCAGGCATCAGGACCATGCCACTGACTCCAAGGACAAGAAAATTATTTTGAATGTGGCCCCCACATTTGTTCACACTGAAGACAGAATCTAGAGAATGAGCTCAAATTGAGAAAGTTTAATTTCAAAACTAAAGAAGAATTTCCTAGGATTAAAGTTGTAAAGGTTGGTGAATTTTCATTCCTGGAGACGTTGAATTCCTTTCCTATTGATCATACCTTGACAGCGGTGTGGGATGGGGAGGAGTCCTCCAGGGAACAATCTTAAAGCAGTCACTGATTCAGCATTCTCAGAGATACATATTCAACTTAGGAAGGAATGGGAGCATTATGTAGGGAAAGAAATAGGAACGTGATATTCAGTCTTGCATTATCCTCCATTCCTCACACTCCCTCACCAAACATATTCAGTTAAGAGCTCTTAACATTTCAACCTCCAGTCTCTCTCTCATTCCTTTCCTGGGGCACCACTTTCATATATGCACTGTCTCCTGTAAGCATCTTGAGGACACAGATTGTTTTTACTTTTGCCTTTGTCTCCCATAACACCTAGCACAGTGTCTGGAATATAGTAGGCACTTAACATTTTTTTTTCATTCATTCATTTGTTCCCTCACTATGTAACTTGTCCACCTGCTTTTTCAGTCTTACTTGTCTTTGGTGATATGTTTTAACCTCTTTTTGACCTATTAGTCATTATCAACACTGCAGTCTGTTTATACCAATTATACCTCTTTCCATTGCACTTTGAATCAACTATAATTTTAACCATATAGCAATACTGGGAGAACATTAGTCTTTAAAAGATGGACTTGGTCACGTGATCAAAAAATAGAAAAATAGTTGCTCTGTACATAATTCTCCAGCCTAAAAATCTCTGAAGAAATTCACATATCATTCTATAGTAACTTAAGATGATTCTTCAAGATCAAATAATAATAATAATAATACAAAGTAAAAGACTCATGAACTAACATCACAGAACTTACTTAACTACTTAAACCTCCCCATCACTATTCCCATTCCCAGCTCACCTCCCAAGCAGGGTGCAGTCAATTCAAGGACCTTATGATCTTGTGTTTCAGAGTCCCATTTCTGGGAGCCACTGCCCAGTTTGTCCACAGCAGAGATTTAGTCCACCCTGACCCCAACATACACATGAACACACACATATAGGCGTGAGCACACACACACACACACACACACATACTATATAAGAAGCAGAAGACACTAATTCTTCCACAGTCACATAAAAGATAGGGAATATAAATGAGTTAGTGGATAGGGTTTTTAGAAGACAAAGAAGGACAGAACCAGATACAGAGGAAGAATACTAGAAACCTAAATGAAGGCAGTTTTCAGGTCTTCCATGTTTATTCTGGATAAGGATACAGTTAGGTACCCACATTCCTCAATCTGAGATGGCAGAAGAGGCCCAATTTCATGGGCCTATGAAAGAAAAAATGTGAATGGCAAATCAGTAGGATTTGTAGCTGGACCAGAGAATGAAAAAGTAAACCGGGGATAAATTCCTGGGAATAAAAACTATTGAAAGGCAGAAAGTATAAGAGAGAAAGACTGAGTATAAAGCCTAGCTCCCACATAAATAAAGGCCAAAGACTTAAAGATAGAAGGAAAAATTCTCCTCAAAGTCATAGCTCTTTGAACAAATATATTACTATGAAGGAAAATAAAGCTGAATAACCTATTGAAAAAGAGTATTGTATAGGCCCCAGAGATCATTAAACAACAGCAGGAAAAAACAAAAAAAATGTGCACAAGAAAAATAACTTTTAAAATAATATCTTAGGATTGAAGTTAGTTTGAAAATCGTAACTCTTCAAAGTATAATTAACAAGGACAGATTAGATAAATTGGAACACACAATGAAGGCTCCCTCTAAAGCAATAGAGGCTCTGAAAAAAAGAATCACAACTCTAGAACTCAAAAATACTGAAACTGAAGAAAATCTGTCAAAAGATAAAAGAACATGACATCTATGCTAGCCAAAGGAGTAGTGGAAATAACTTAAAGATGATTGGCCTCCAAGGGAAAAAACACATGATAAAAGAATCTTAATATCATAGTGAACAGAATAACTTAAGAAATATGCTCAGAACTTTTGAACATAGAGACAAGTCACTAATTGATCAGTGTAGGAAAGGGACCAGGACAGGAATGGAGGGAATAAAAAAAATCTATTATAGAAGGTTCCCACAGAGTGAAAAGGACATATATTTATCTACAGTAAGAGACAGGAATATTATAATGAGGTTGTCTGGGAGAATGGGAACAGTAGAATACCTTTGAACAAGCATTATACTTCTTGGGGTTTTTTTGTTTTTGGAGGGGGGAAGGCAGGGCAATTGGGGTTAAGTGACTTGCCCAAGGTCACATGGCTAGTAAGTGTTAAGTGTCTGAGGCCAAATTTGAACTCAGGTCCTCCTGACTCCAGGGTCAGTGCTCTATTCGCTGCAATACCTAGCCACCCTGAGCATTATACTTCTTAGGACTGCATCCCACACCAGTAGAGGGAATGCAGCATCCAGAAGAATGAGTGGGACAAAGATCTAGAGAGAACTATATAAAGGTCCTATAGTGGTGGAGTGGTTACAGTAACAGAAAAAAAGAGAGAAAAGGAAGGAGAAATGATTACTAAATAGATTCAAAGAACTTAGGACAGGGAAGGTAAAGTGAAGCAGGAGGGAGAGCCTACAGGATGTTAGAATAAACTAACAGCAAATTAGGGTAATCAAAATTAATTGCTGAGACAAAGTGCTGACTTGAAAAGGATGAAAATCAATTTAAATATACCCTTTCTCCTCCTATTCAACCCTACATCCAGCTCATTGTTCATCTATGATAATGCACTGTTCTAAGATAGTATACTGATGGCTTAACCCAATAGGCTGCCCATCTAACTACAAGTCATAATCTAGACAATATGAATTCTTCATCTATTTTTTTTAATCTATGTAGGGCTAGAATGGTTTTCTGAATTATGATAGACTTCATAAATGAAGTTCAATAGTGTTCCAGAGCCCCAGACAATCAGTACAATATAATCCAATAGATTGAGAAAACAAGGCGACATGGTAGATAGAGCATAGGACTCGAAGTCAGGAAGGTTTGAGTTTGAATGTTGCTATTGAGAGCTAATAAATATGTATCCCTGGGCAATACATTTAACCTCTCAGCCTCAGTTTTCTGATCTCCAAAACTAGGATAATAACATAGTACTTACATCACAAGTAGGATAACTCTCCTCACAACAACCTTTGTGTTACAAAAATCTCCATTTGTTACCTCTATTTCGTATTGAAATTCCTCCACAATCTAATACCAACCAGTTCCCAGACTGACTTCACATTCTACCCTGTAGTGGCAAGCACCCCAGTGTCCCCAGGGTTTCTGCCAACACAGGTTCTTAGATCTGCTTTGATAAAGGAAAGCAACTCAGAATGGGTTAACAAGCTTACTTTAATCAGTCAAACATATGTATCGTTTACCTAGTTCAGGGGAAAAAGGTCAGCACCCCGAACTTCAGAATATACAGACAGAATTATCAAGACAGAGAAACAGATCAAGTAGACAGTTTCCAAACTGTCCAACCATTACATCCATACCAAATCAACATCTGGGTTTTTCAAAGCTGGGGGACTCTCAACAACAGCTTCCCAGAGTTTCATCAAATCACAGAACACTTCTCAAAGTGAGCCCCAAAACAAAGCTACACATCAGGGCTTATGTAGCTTTCTCCTGGCTCAGAGAATGTAACAACCTTATTGACTCAATGGCCAATCAAGAAGTATCTACTGAAAAACAAGCCTCCCACCCCAGGCTCCAGGTGCACTTTAGCCTAGGGGCAGGGAAGATCTTTAAATTTACATTCCCATTACATACCCCCAACCTTCTCACTATATATTTCAGTCAAACTGGCTTACTTGCTATTCCTTATATATGAGGTTTCATCACCCACCCCTATGCCTTTACTCAGGTTATTTCCATTTCTGGAATGCCTTCCTTCTTCTTTTCAGATTCTTTCAATTCCTGGCTCCCTTCAAGGCTCAGGTCAAGTGCTACCTTTTACAGGACACCTTTCCTCATTAGTCTCTTCCCCTAGTTGTTAACTTTTCCTCAAACTACTTCACATAGATCTTGTACTGATTCATCCGTGTACAGGTTATTTTCCCCAAGTTGACTATCTCCCCATTGCTTAAGAGCAGTAACTGCTTTTATTGTTGTTATTGTTTTCTGCATTGACTTTGTACCCTCAGTCTTTGCACAACGTCTAACATCAAAGCTCAATAAATGCTGATTGAATTTAACTGACTTTTAACTCTGAAATTCTCAGACTCTGTGAACAATGGGTAAAAGTTATAGAGAGGCAAGTTTACTTGGCTTACTAGAAAATCTTTATAACAATTAGGTCTATCCTGAAGTGGAACAAAATGCCTTGGAAGGTGAGTGCCCCTCTTACTGGAGGTCTTCAAGAATAGGATGGATGACCACTTGTTGAGAATAGTTTATAGAGAAAATTATTATTGAGGTATGGATTCAACCTCCTGGCTTAGGGTTCTGTGATTTTTGCTCCTCCTACCCACCTAAGCTAGAGTCAGACTGGGTAACTATCTCCTCCCAAAACACACATTATATTCATACACTTCAGTGCATTCCTTCCAGTGTTCTCTGTGTTTGAAATACCCTTTTATACTCTCTTCATCTGTTGAATGTTGATTCATCCATTAACTTCCAATTCAAATGCCACTTCCTCTAGCAATCCTTTCCTGATTTCCCCAGTTAATATTGGCCTTCCCTTCAGGGCTCACAAAGAACTTTTTTGTAGCTCTCAAGTGCTTGTCATATAATATTTTTGTATTATATTAATCTGTGTTGATGTCATATCTTCCCACTGGACTGAAAATTCCATGAGGACAAAAATTATTCTCTGTTTTGTCTAAAATTTCTGTCTCCTCTAGCTCAATTTTCTGTACCTAATAAATATTCAATAAGTATCCCTCAATTTTTATTAAATAAGACCTTTTCTGAAGCTCCCACCTTGCCTCAGGTAATAATTCATCCTCCTTAAAATATTACTTTTTATTTATCTTGTGGAGCAGCTAGGTGGTACAGTGAAAAGTGTGCTGGACTTGAAGTCAGTAAGACTCATCTTCATGATGAGTAAAATCTGGCCTCAACATTTACTAATTGTGTGATCCTGGGCAAGTCACTTAACCATGCTTGCCTCCATTTCCTCATCTATAAGATGAGCTGGAGAAGGAAGTTGCAAACCACTCCAGTATCTTTGCCAAGAAAGCTCCAAATGGGATCATGAAAAATTGCACACAACTGAATAACAACAACAACAACTACTACTACTACTACTACTGTTTTGTATAGAGAATATAAGATCCTTGAGGTCAAAGAGCATTTTTTCTTTGCATCACCATTATCTAGCACTTCATAAGAATAATGATATATATGTAATATATTTATATATTATTTTTTCTTTGTGGATTAACCCTTCAATCCTCAACTGCCCTGTGATGTAGACATTACTATTATTGTCATTTTATAGATCAGGAAAGTGAAAGGTAAGGTGACTTGCTGAAGGTTGACACAAGTAGTATATGTGTTAGGATCAGAGCTCAGGTTCTCCTGGATCCAAGTCCAGCACACAGCTTTATCCAATCAGTGACCTCACTACCTCTAGAAAGCACTTAAAGAAGCAAGCCAGTTTGACTGAATTGTAGAGTGCAAAAGATGAGAGTAGGAGGTTTGTTAATTGAATGAATGAAAAAGCTTTTATTGGATGTTAAGCATTGCAAATACAAATAGAAAAGTATGACACTCCCTGCACTCAAAAAGCTCACATTCTCATGAAGGAAACAGCACATATAGAAGGTTAATGAAATAACTCCCTCACATTTATACAGTTCTAGGTTTTTCAAAGCTCTTTCCCAAAAGACCTTTAAGGTGAGTCATACAAGTATTATTAGCCTAATTTTTTAACGATGAGGGAACTGAGTTTCAGAAAAGTAAAGTGACTTGCTAACCAGTACCTATAGCAACCAGGATGAAGCCCCATATCACTCAACCCCAGCTTCAGCACTCCACAATCCTAGGCTGCCTCTGCTCTATTAAATAACCTTTCAGCAAAGCCTTACAGGAACAGTAAGATTGAGCTCAACAGAGAGGAAAAGGAGGGCATTAGTGGAGGGATGCAGACTTGGATATGGATAGCAACAGTGAAGCTCTGGAGTCTTCAAAGATGGCCTCTCCAGCTCCACAGGAATGTTTGCATAAGGCTCAGAACTTTTTATGTCACCACCCTCCCTCCCCTGTGATCCAGGGCCCCCAGTCCATCTGTGTCTGTCTGGGGAGATAAACACAGAGACAGTGAATAGATGTAAAAACTCAATTAACTCAGCTCTTGGAATATCATCTGGGAGAGAGGCTGACATTGTGAGATGTGGAGAACAAAATGGCCTTCAGAGAGCAGGGCATGGACCCCCAGGAAAACTTCTAAGGCACATGGCCAGATCATTCAGTGCTTCCCTTGCTCCCAACCCCTTTCAATTCCTCCCAGCTCAGCCCCCATCTCCCAGACTTTCTCTGAAGCAGTATCTATACAGCAACAAAGCCAATGCCTCATTTGGTCAGCTTAGTCAAATCCCTTGTCAACTCAGTGGAAAACTGTTTGAACAAGTGTCTTGAGTAGATTACCAATCTGGTAGTCAAAATAGTTTCTGTGGTTTTTCAGAGTGTGGACTCTGCTAGAACTTTTTAAGCCTAAAATAAGGGATAGTTGGGTGGGATGGGAACTCAACTGTGGCATAGCCACCATGAAACAGAATGGGACCTGGAACTTTGAGGTCTATATGCTGAGGACTGGCCACTGCTGAGGACTCAGGAGACCAGTTGTATCGCCAACAGGCGAAATAGGAGTAAGCCCCAAGATGATATTGTTACCATTCGTCATCTTGCCTTAGTTACGTCTCTGATAGTTATCTTGAGGGAGACAGCTTGCATGTTGAGAGAATTTTGAAACAAAGTGGAGTGAATATCCCCTCACCATCTGATCTAAATGTCTCAGCTTGGCTGTGTCAAGGTCACTATCCACCCCTTGGAAGATGTCAGCATTGACAACAAAAAGGATGGTGTCTGGGATCTCTAAAAGCTCCTGTCTGCCAAGAGACAAGAAACAAAGCCCACTTAAAAAATCATTCCATCAACACACATGTATTAAGCACTTCCTACATGCCATGAGAAAAACTGATCAGAGACCCATGGGGTACCTCTTTAAATCCAAAAAGCCTCAATAATTATGGGCTAGACCTGAGCAAGAAACCTTGATAGCTCCAGTTTAAAAGGCATCAGAAGCCCTCTGGTGACTATCAGGGCTTTTTATTCTACCAGAGTGCTATAGCAATCCTCCCAAGAGAATAAGAATCTTATAGACCAGTCTATTTAGCCTAGAGATTACTTAAAGGGGAGATGATGGCTGCCTTCAGGCACTCAAAGGCCTGCCACATAGAGGATTGATTAAACATTATGCCTGCCCCTGAAAGGCAGGACTTAGAGCAATGGGTAGAAGCTGCAGTCAGATTTTAGCATCATGTATGGAAGAATATTCCTCAAATTAGAGCCATCTAGACATGGAATGTGCCACTTCAGAAAGTGATAAATTCTCCATCACTGCCTGTCTTCCAGCAGAGGCTAGTTAAACCTTTGTCGCCTATGTGATAGGCCAGATTTTTACAATAGATGACCTGCCAGGTTCCTTCCAACTCCGAGATTCTACCTAAATCCCCTACAAGACTATAAACTCTAAGAGGTCAGAGGCCATGTTTAGTTAAACTTCAAATCTCCCCACAAACCAAGCACAGTGCTCTGTACCAAACAGGGTAGGATAGGGGCTGGAGCTCTAAGAGAAAGAACCATCATACCAACTTTGGAAAGGGAGGCCAAATAGAAGGGGTCCTTAGGCATGGCTCCAAAGTCTGCCATAAAGAATCTACAAGGACCCTTCTAAATCTAAATCTATCATCAGGATGGGTTGTGAAAAGGAGTCTAGGCAGCTAGCTAGACGATTAATCAACAAACATGTGCTTTCTCTATGCCAAGGAATACAAGCAGGAATTTGCTGGAGCCAGCCTCCTTCACCTAGGAATCTCATCTGCCTCCCTATTTCCAAGAAGTCAATATGCTTGGACCTAATACGAAACCTTGTAGCAGCTCCGTTCTTTCCAACAAGGTCAAGTCAGGAGGCTGTCTCTTCTTCATTTATGTAAAGCACTGAGAAATAGAATTCACAGTCTGAGGGTCCAAAGACATGTCAGGGGGTTCTAAAGAACAAGGTCAGGGACTTTAGCTAGCACCTCTGAGCTCTTTTTGTCCAACTGACAAGAAAAGGTCTGACTACCCAAGGCATAAATATAATTATCATCAGATGAGGGTTTTGGGAGCACTTCAGATCTCCCTCCTCACCTTCCATTAAGTTTATGGTTCCTCTGGATTTAAAGTACCCCTGCTTATCTCTGACTAGCCTCTATCATTGTCTGGCATCCTCTAAGAGACACCTTCAGACGGAGAAAGGGAAAGAAATCACTCAGGGTTCAGGACTAGGGTCCTTGTCCTCACTCACAGCATGGGTGGCATGTTCCAAAATTGGTCAGGGCTCTTAATCACACAGGGCAGTTCTCTGGAATGTGTGCAGAAAAATGGGCAGCAAATGGGCAGCCTTCCCTAAGAAGCAGGGCAGTTATAGTCAGGACAGAAGAAATAGGGAATTTTAACTGGTTGGAAATAAAAGTAAGAAAGAGTCAGTCATAACACCAAACAAGGGATGAGTTTGTTTCAATTAGGTGGGAAGGGGAACGATGGAGTAAGGATCTGGGTGGGGGGAAAGGGGAGAGGGGAAAGATTTAGATTTATATGGGGGACCCGGTCTGCTGGAGGGCTTAAACCTGCCAGGTGAAATGAAGTGTAACTGTCAAGGTTCTGAAAGGATCTGGCAGCAGATCAATATCAATGTCATAATGGGAGCAAAAAACTCCTATTCTCCAAAGGCAAGGGGAAGAGAGGAGAAGGATGTCAAGTGTGCAGGGGGAGAACAGCCAGAATTCTTGCCTAATCTCTTCAAAGGCTTCCTAGAGCCTGGACCCAGCCTTATGAAAGGGAAGGAAAAGTGAGAAGGCAATTATACACCCTCCAGTAATGAAGGAATAGAACTAAGAATCGGGGGTGGAATGAAGCAGAGGACAGGATAGTGTAGTGCAGAGGTTCCCCAAGTGGGTGATACCATCCCCTGAAAGGCTCTGGAATGATCCAGGGGGCTATAGTAGTCTTAGGGGCAACTGCGTGGCACTAAACAAAAATAAGGGGGTGGTAAAAGCATAAGGAAAGAAGATAATAAAATTTTGAAAACTGTTCATACATGTTTCATCTGTTGTGTAATAGAGTTAAAGTTAGAGTGATTACATTATTTTCCAAATAAACACACAAAATGCAAGTTATAGCCAATCGGTAGTCAAGTCCACCTACAAGTCTTAATAAGCAGGTATTGGCAGGTGTGTCACTCATTGTGGGGAAGTCTAGTATACATCGACAGGAATATGTGCATATAATGACTTGTTTACAATATGATACTATACAGTTACATGACACAAAATTGCATTATAAAAATTACTAGGCAGGAAAATATTCCACAAATTTACAATAAATTATTAAATTTAAGATGCATCATTTTAAAAAATTATGTATTTTTTTTGAAATGACTCAAATTAAAAAAAAACATTAAAGGTTAAAGAAAGTAGATTTCAGGAAGGAAGGGCACTGATTAATTTTTTTTAAAAAAGAGGTTTATAGGCCAAATAAGTTTCAGAACCTCTGGTGTAGTGGGATCAGATTTAGGACAATTTTATTCTACTCCGAGCTGGACCGCTAACTCACTATGTGAAATAGGGAAGTCGCTCCCTCCCTCAAGATATTAGTTTTATCTTCTGTTATTAGCCCCATTTTGTAGATGAGGATACTAAGGCTCAGAGAGGTTAAATTATTTGCCTACTGTTGAACAACTCCTAAATATCAGAGACAAGATTTGAACCTCAAGTTTCTCAACACTAAGTCCACTGTCTTTTCTAATTTTGTTTGTCTGTATCTCCACTGCCCGACACTTGACAGGTACTTAATAACATTAGTTTACTTGACATACCACACTGCCTTACAATGTGCCCCTGGATAGAAGTGATCCAAGGGCCAAATGGTCAAGATCAATGCCCTTTACCAGCTGTTTTCTACAGGTCAAACAAATGGGCTTTCCTTTGAAGTGGATCTTTTTGAGCAGTTAAAGCAGATGTCTCCCAATTCCAGGCATTTTCTCTGGCTGTCTTCCATGACTGGAATGCTCTCACTCCTAATCTCTACCTACCGGTTTTCCTAGCTTCCTTCAAACCCCAGGTAAAACATCTCCTTCAGGAAGCATTTCCCAATCCCTCTGAATTCTAGAACCTTCTCTTTGTTAATTATTTCCTATTTATCTGGTATGTAAATTTTTTACATAATTGCCTACATGTCATCTTCCCCTTTAGATTGTAACATTAGATTATAAATTCTTCAAGGATGGGAACGATCTTTTTATTCCCAGCACTCAACATAGTACCTGTCACATAATAGGTGCTTAACAAATGTTTGTTGACTGACATCCAACTTCCTGTCAGCCATTCAATACTGCCATGTGGTCCTTGTCCAGGTTACTTAATTTCACAAAATCATAGGATTTAGAACTGGAACATTTACATTTTGGGCATTGCTATTACTCTCTCTCACGCTCAAATCCAACACCTTACCAATTAAATAAAATTTTCAAATTTAGAATATAATCCTAAATCTGGAAGAAGCATTCAAACAGAGAACATAAAACATAAGAGTAGAAAGGAACCTTAGATACCACCTAGAATGCAACCCCCAAATTTTACATATGAAGAAAATGAGGGGCAGACCAAAATTGATTGACCCAACCATGGACACTTTGGTAGTAACAGCTGAGATTGTGACACAAATTCTTATATTTCGTATTAAGTCTTCCTTCTACTATATCTCCTCAATGGGTCCTTCTATGAAAGAAAAATGAACTCCATACCCATCTCCTCTCCAACCCACGCAGGGAAAACAAGCCTGAGCATGATCAGCCTAGCAAGGGGTCTTAATGAACCCTGTTCTTACAGGGAGAATTCTTTTTACACTAAAGTAATCAATTTGCAGCACAAGTTAGGCTGTTGAGTTGATTCAAAGCAGTGGTGGTGAAGCCCTCTTCAACTGAGTAGCTCTGCCAACTGGTTTTATGAAAAGAATGAAATGTCTAAGTGAATTTAATACTCATAAATCAAAAGATTTAATGGGATCATCAAGAACAGTACCTGAAAAACTCCCTCCAAACAGCACTAAGGATGCACCTGAGACCCCCTCATCCCTGACCAAACATCACTCCAATCACTGCAGCAAGGACAGATAATGAGACATCATAGAATCTTCGTGCTAGGAAAGTTGTTGGAAATCATGGGTGTTGAAGTTAGAAGGAACTTTCGAGGTTAGCCAGGGAGGGGAAGTGAATTTCTAGCTTTCTGATCTTGATTAAGGGGCAGAACAAACTTTCAAACTCAGCTCCTATGTGACCAGATTCAGGGTTTGTTCTTTCTTTCTTTCTTTCTTTCTTTCTTTCTTTCTTTCTTTCTTTCTTTCTTTCTTTCTTTCTTTCTTTCTTTCTTTTCTTCCTTCCTTCCTTCCTTCCTTCCTTCCTTCCTTCCTTCCTTCCTTCCTTCCTTCCTTCCTTCCTTCCTTCCTTCCTTCCTTCCTTCCTTTCTTTCTTTCTTCCTTCCTTTCTTTCTTTCTTTTTTGCTTTTTGGAGGGCAATTGGGGTTAAGTGACTTGCGCAAGGTCACACAGCTAGTTTTTGTGTTAAGTGTCTGAGGCCAAATTTGAACTCAGGTCCTCCTGACTCCAGGGCCGGTGCTCTACTCACTGAGCCACCTAGCCACCCCCAGGGTTCTTTCTGCTGTGCTTCTTCTGTGCTTCTGCTGTCTTCCACAGGCCAGCTCTTTTATTTTACAGGTGAGGGGATCAAGGTCCAGAACTGGCTACTCCCGGTCATGCAGAAATAAGAAGAGCAACTCATATTTATACAGAATTTTAATGTTTGCAAAGCTCTTTGCATCATTCCCTCACTTGATCTTCGCCACAATCCTGTGAGGTCCGTGCTAATATGATCTCCATTTTTCAGATGAAGGAATTGAAATTCCTGGAGGCTAAGTGGCTCGGGGTCATCCGGCTGGCAAGTATTTCATGCAGGATGCCAACCAAAGTCTTCCTGGCCTCTGGTACTGCCTAGATTAGGAACCAGAATTCCTGACTTGGTTTGCAATATTCTTTCCATTATATTCTACTGAAATAAATGGATTTGTAATGCTATAAAGAGAGTCTTCCTTTATATAATAGATGTGATCCTGATAGTTCTATATTTATTTTTTTCATAATCAAATCATGTTTTCCCATTGATATGCAATAGAGTTTTGTAGATTGGATCTTTGTTCATTTGTGCATTAAGCAGCTAAAGGCCACAGAGCTATGGAATTCAAGGGCAGAGGAGAATTTACTGTTACATTGACGAACTATACAGTCAGGATTGTAAAGGAGGGTTGTGAAGCCAGATCAAATAGGATGGACACACAGAACAGGAAGTGATCCAGGTACTGCTGGACAAACAACAGGTGTAGCAGGAGAGTTTGTGGGAGGGGTAGAAGGGAAGGGTATTGCTATTATAAAAGAAGATTTTAAGAGATCAGTTTTGAAGATGAAATAGAGAATAGGGAGGAGGAGGGCTGGGCTGAATAGGGATGAGAGCACCTGCTTAGATTAAAGTCCTTTCCCTGGACATTTCTGAATGATTAGAGATTAGAGGAGCAGGAAGTTGGGCTTTGCTAACTACAGGGCTGGAGGGAATTGCAACATGGCAAAAGCTTAGGGGGTGAATCATCCCCATGACTCTAATTAAAATGTTGGCATGATAAAGACTTCACAGATACCAGCTCCCAAGTGATCCTATGGGTTCTAAACTCCTCTGACCCTAGTCTTTCTAGCAAATACCTCACTACCTATAAACAAATAGGTACTGATAAAACATTCCTATTTTGAGAGGGGAAGATTTTTGATCTAATGAGGACACCCCTTCCTGGGAATCCCCCAATTCTGGGTCTATTCCCGGTTCTGACATTTACTTGATCTATGTCATCACCTAACGGGGTGGTGACCCTTATTAGCTCTGTGACTATGGACAATTTAATCTGACAAGTTCAAGACTTGGTGCTAAACTCTGGGCATATAGAGACAAAAAAAAGAAAAGAAGAGCAACTTATGGACACTCTTTCTTCAGCTTCCCCACTCCGGAAAAGGAGAGAATTAGAATGAATTATAACCAGATTTTTTTCCTATTTTGTCATTCTATGTTATTAGATACATATTGCAACTAGGAGGTGCAGTAGATAGAGCACTGAGCCTGGAGTCAGGAAGACTCGAGTTCAAATCCAGCTTTAGATACTTACTAAACAGTTTCCACAAGTAATCCCGGATGAGTCACTAAATTGCTATTTGCCTCAGTTTCCTCGACTGTAAAATAAGGATAATTACAATACCTACCTCACAAGATTGTTGTGATGATCAAATAAGTTATTTGCAAAATGTGGGGCCCAAAACCTGGCACACAGTACGTGCTATATAAATGCTTACTCCCTTTACCTATTTGTATGTAAGCTCCCTGAGGACAGTAATTGTTTTTGTTTGTTTTGGTTTCTTGGTATTCTCAGTGCCTGACACAAAGCTTGGCATATAATAAGTGCATAATTAATACTTACTGATTGATTAATGATCCAAGGTTGCCCCTGGTTCTGATGTTTTATTGAATTATTATGTATCTTTATTATAGGTTTGAGTTCTATAATTAAGGCCAACATGAATTGTGGGTGAGCCCTTATCAGCACCTTCCTTGCTTTCTCTCTCACTCTCACTCTCTTGCTCTTATCTTTGTTCTTCCCAATCCTTCTTACCCCAGGCCTGGACTACATACATGTATGCTAACCTGTAGATACGCATGCAATGCACACACACACATACACACATCTTTTGTTCTGTCTCCTTCCCTATCCACCCTTGAGTTCCACTGGTAATCTAAATCCTGCTTCCCACCCTTCTTGGATGAATAATAATAGATCATAATCTGTACTTCCAAAGACCTTTCTTATATTCACATTCACAATCTCTTTTAAGCCTCAAGCAGGTAATACATATAAATATTATTATCTCAATATTGTAGATGAGGAAAATGAGATTGATACAGATGGAGTGACTTTCCCAAGTCACACACCCAGTGATGTGGTGAAGCTAAATCTTGAACTCAGATCTTTTCATTCCAAAGAGGCTTTTACCACCATCCCATGGAACCCCATACTAGATTCTGGGGAAAAGCCAAGAAAATCCTAGACTGTTAGAGGTGGTCATTTTTTGACTTAACTTATTTACTGAGAAGGAAATAGGCCCAGAAATGGGTAATAGCTTGTCTAGGATAAGAGCCAGAAATAGAGAGCAGGTCTCTGGCTTAGGAAAAGACTTGGTCCTTTAACTTCGGAAGCTCAGCCTATTTTTGGAAAACACACACACACACACACACACACACACACACACACAGTGTTCCTGGCCAATATTTTATAACGCCTTGTCACAATTTGTTGTATAGATGATAAGTGCTGTAGGAAGCCAAGAAATAAAGAGATACAAAATGAAACAGCATATAATTGGAAAGTAAATGAGGCTGTAAAGACAGTAAGGGTGTAGGAGGTCAGGAGCATTTCCCATTACACCAAAGAGTGGGTTCCTCAAAGTATCTGCTCCTTTTCTAAGGAAGCCTTTACAAGACTAATCTCTAAACATCTCATCTTTAGGAGGCACAGTTCCCAAAAGTGGGGGCAGGTATGTGCACTGAAGAATACTATTTAAAAAAAAAGATTTCACAGAAGAGAAATAACCAACCCATTTATTTTTCTTCCAAATCAGAAAGAAGATGAATGAAAAGTGTCCTTTCCAATTTATATCTTCAGTGCCTCTCAGCACATCCTGGACTCCCTGGCATTTCTCATTCACCTGTCTCTTCTGTCAGGGTCCAACAGTAATTCTCTTGTCCATGAAATGCAGCCCAGTTATCCCTTGTTCTTCACCATCCCTGGAAATGAGACAGTCACTCCTATTTCCAGGGTACTTGATAGTTTACTAAATACTTTCCACATTGACAGCCCTAGTGCTAGTTAGTGCTATTATTCCCATTGTACATATAGAGAAACTGAGTCTCTAACAGGCTAAATGACTTGACCAGGGATCAAATTATAGGATCTGGATCCAATCCCAGGACTCCTGACTCTATATCAAAAGCTTTTTCCACTTCAGGACTCTCCCACCTCTAATATTCTTGAATTTTATGACCCTATTTCCTTAAAAGATCAATGTTTAGGGAAAGAATAATCCAAAAAAGCTCTCTCTTTCTGAATTTTGACTCCTAGCCCAATACACATTCTATCTTTCCCAGTAAAACCAGAAGAAGGAAAAATAAATTCAGAGTGGCACTCCAGGATACCCATATCTCTTCTTGTACCTGCCATGGCTCAGGGCCAGATGTTCCCAACTTTCAAAATGTGATAATGTCTCCTTTCCCCATAAATCTCAGAATAACCAAGGATGACACGTGAGCCAGAAGGGTTTCCATGAATGGATAATGACAATTCTAATATGGATAAGGTCAAGACTACTCAGACTTAATTCCTAGTCAATACCGTCCATAACATTTTACTAAGGGATATGAGAGATTTCAGGTCTATTCTAAGTCAGTCAGAATTGATGTGTTGGGCAACAGACCCCTTATTGTAGAGGGGCCTGTTATCTTTCTAACCACAAAGGTTAGACCCATGACCCCAAGCAACCACGTTACAGCTCCATCACCTGCTTGGGAGGCTGCAGTTGCTGTTTAATATTTAGAACAAACAACAGAAAGGCTAATTTCATACTCAGTCTATCCCCACTCCTGCCTTCTCAATTTTAGTCAAACTGAGATTTCCCCTTTCCTCAGTTGTAGCCTGACTCTCCCACATCTACAAATTTGCTCATTATTGGGATCTTTTTTCTCTCCATTCCTCATCTATATATTAATGGCTAGAGAGTCAACATGGAGAAACCCATAGAGAGTAGCCTCTGAGTCATGAAGACCTGGGTATAAGTTCCACCTTTGACAAATGCTGTCTGTGTGCCATTTGGTAAATCATATAACCTATTAACCCCTTAGTAACTCTCTTAGACTAAAAATTACGGATCTGATTCTAGATCTAACTGGTAGAGAAAGTTTCCACAGGTCCAGTCAAAATAAGAATGATAATTTTTATATAGTTAATCATGGGTCTGAACCAAATATAGTAGCTAAAATTTCTATAACACTTTAAATTGGGCAGTTGTTTGGTAGGAGTGACAATACTTTTATAAGGCTATGGAAAAAAAGGTGTCCCTTTACTGAGACAGTGCCTATCTCAAAGGGATCTTGTGAAAATCTTGAGACAACATATGTAGAACATTTGGTACACCTTAAAACACTATGTGAAAAAATGTATTATTTTGGTCTGGGGAGAGTTAGCCATCACTCTTAGAACTATAATCAATACCGATGCCAAGATCCCTTCTCTGATTTCTAAGTATTTATTCCAAATTTCACAGTAGTAGTCATTTTGGGAAGACAGGAAGGAGATTTGAAGAATGGTGCTGAGAATCATAACCTCTCCTTTCATTAGGAGTCTAGTCTCTCACTAGTGTCATTTTCCCAACCCTTGGGAAGTTACAGGGAAATGCATGCCTACTCTGAGACTGGAGGTAGTGTGAGAAGACAGTGTAGTGAAGAAGCAATACCCAGGTATACCTGAGTAGATTCCCATACCTTCTCTTTTGTCCTTGAAACTTGCTGAGACCTCCTTCCATACCATGTGGGAGTATGAGAACAAGTGGCTGCTTCACAGTGAAGGCTGACAGCTGACTGTCAAGTGGTGCAGCAGTAAATGATATTGGAAATGACACTAGAATCACTGTGCTCTGGTCCACAGCTCTATAGACTCCCTAACCAACCCTTCAGGTGTGGAGCATAGAAAGCTGGGCCAGGTGGGCTGACTCTTAAGAGCCGACTGCTAAATTTTCAGTGTGAATATTTATACCTTGGAAATCAAAAAATACTACAAATCAGGACTGGGTTTATTGTTTTATTGATTGATAAAATGTCTGATCACATCACCCTCCTCCATTACACTCCATGGTTTTTCCAAGCATTCCAATGAAGCAGGAGGAGATTTCAAGATGATTAGGCAAAATACTCCACCAGAATGGAACATTTGACAATTTCTCTGCAATTTTATTATGTTTCACATACCAATTGGCTAGAGAAAGGTCAATTGCCTGTGAATCATGAATATAAAGAGGGTTGGCAGCAGGAAATTTCTCAAACTTGGGGTGGGGACTACAGCCATAGAGATTTCCATATTTTAATAATCCTGAGCAATATTTCATATCATGACCTAGATCCATTCAGAACCTGGTCAGCAAGGGCTTCTCTTTGTTCATCTCATTGAAGCTATGTCACTTGGCAGGGCTGGTTGGTTTGTTTGGTAGCTTCCAGAGGGACGCATCAAGGTTTTTATAGCTCCCCTGGGCTGGGGACACACTACCTACTAGGAAAAATTATGAATAATAATTGCTTGGTGATTAATGACAAAGTGACACCTTTTCTTTCCATAGTCTTACAAAAGGCTGCAGTTGGGGCAGCTAGGCAGCACAGTGAATAGCGCACCGGCCCTAGAATCAGGAGGACCTAAGTTCAAATCCAGCCTCAGACACTTGACACACTTACTAGCTGTGTGACCTTGGGCAAGTCACTTACCCCCAATTGCCCTGCCCTCTCCCCTCCAAAAAAAAAAAGGCAGAAGCTAGGTGGTATAGTAGATAGAGTGCTAGGCCTGAAGTCAGGAAGACTCATCTTCCTGAGTTCAAATATGACCTTAGACACTTAATAACTATGAGACCCTGGACAAGTCACTTGACTCTGTCTCTGTTTCCTCACGTATAAAATGAGCTGCAGAAGGAATGGCAAACCACTCCAGATCTTTGCCAAGAAAACCCCAAATAGGGTCATGAAGGGTCAGACACAATTGAATCAACTCAACAACAAAAACAAGAGGTAGGATCTGAGCTGCCTTTGTTGCTAAAGTACATCTGGAGTCACTTGGATCACCCCACCTAATGTTACTTAAATATCACTAAGTATTTGGGAAAATCTCTCTTTATATCCTTGTGGACAAAAAAAATAAAGTTGTGGCTACACATGTGCACAGGCAGAGTGGGACGTGACAAGAAGATATATGGATCAGTATCAGAAAGAACGGTAATAAAAGGGAGAGATCACGTTCAGCTGAGGGAATGAGGGAGGGCTTCATGAAGGAGACATCCAAAATGAGTGCAAAGGCAGAAATGGATTTCAGCTGCTGAAGACATAGGGGGATGAGAGGGGAGCTGGAAAAAGGAAACACTATATTTTTCCTATCACCCAGAACTAGTTGTAAAATAAGAAATCTTCATTCTCCCTTAGACCACCTTCATTCCACCCCTTTCCTCCCTCCCAGCTGCCACCACTAATACCACACACAGCTTTCAGATGCCTACGGAGAATTCTAGAATGCTGTGACTAGAAAAGACATGGAAAATCATCATTCAAAGACCCTCATTTGGCAGTTGAGACCTAGAGAGGGGATCATGTAGCATGTAGCTGGGACTAGAACATAGATTCCTTGAGTCCCAGGATAGCCAATACCAAGTCTTCCCTGCTTCATCCAAAGTCCAGTACTTAAGGGAACTAGGAGTAGTCAAAAAACAATTGATTTTAAGCTGGAAAACTGGGTTTGGGTCCTGCCTCTCATCCTGTGTAACCTTGGGCCATTGACTTCTCTGAACATCAGCATCCTCACATATAAAATGAGATGTCTAAACCATAACTCCAGAAGACCAATGATGAAGAACATCATCCACTTCCTAACAGAAGGTGATAGACCCAATGTGTAGAATAAGACATAAATTTGGGGGCATGGATAATGTAAATTCCTTTTTTTACTTTACTATGCACATTTATTTTAAAGTTGTGTTGTTGGTTTTTTTCCCTTTAAGGTAAGGAGTAGGGCAGAGGGGAGAGAAACAGACAGACAGACTGATAGAGACAAAAAGATAGAAACAGAGATTGAAAGAGACAGAGACACAGATACAGACAGAGAGACAGAGACAGAAACTGAGAGGGACAGAGAAAGAAAGACAGAGACAGAGAATTAATGCTTGTTAATAAAAAAAATTAAAAATAAGACTAGAGGGCTGGACTAGATGATCTTTGCAGTCTGTTCTGACTCTACGTTTTTGTGTCTCAGCTTCCTTCTCCTCACCCCCCATCCTTCCCTTCCTTCTTTTTCCAGATATTAACATACTTCAGGGTTCTGAACAGGTACAAAGTGACTAGAAATGCTAGAGTGACGGGACCACTGAGCAGAGACACAGCTTATAAACTGTCTCCAGACTCCCACATCAGTGAAAGGTTTGACAGGAGAGAATATGGATTGGCAATATTGCTTGGTCCACATTTTCTGGAGAGAATTGAAGCCATTCTTCTTAAGAATGGCCTCATAGATAAGGGAGAATGCTTACATCAACCACCAACCAGAGGCTATGCGGCCCTCTCCCTGCTGCCCCTGTCACCTTACTGATCAGTTCCCTCCCCCCTTAGTCGTCTGCAGCTCATTCAATAATGGTAGGGTAAGGAGGAGCAGGGAGAGGGGAAAAGACCAAACTTGAATATCCTACACAGATTAAGACTCAGGATACTATAATCTAAAAACTCCCCCGAGAAGAGAACTCATGCTAAAGTAACAGAGATTATTGGGATGGAGATTTTTTCCCATTTCAAAATAATCTCAAAACTTTTTATTTCACTACCATAAAATATTAAATCTGGAAGAGACTTCACATCTTCCTATCTAATCCAACCTTTTTAATCACCTCGTCAGAGGTCATGCAGAGCATACCTTGGTTGGGTATGTTGTGATTCTTTTTCAGACATAGATTGGACTAGATGCCCATGGAGAAAAGTTCTAACTATAAAATCCTATAATTCCATGATTTTAGAATATATGTGACTATCCTTAATTCCACTTTACAGATGAGTAAATAGAAGCACAGAGAAAGGAAGTGATGCATCGGAAATATAGGATTAAAATCTAAGTTCTCCTGATTTGCAATTCAGTACTTTTCCTACTGCTCTATATATCCATTGCCTCCCGGGCCTTCATTCTCACTAATAAAGCTCCTGACTATTCTAGAGAGATGATAGCAATAACTGACATTTATGTATCACTTTTTTTTTGCAAGTTTGCAAGGTGCTTTATATGAATTACCTCATTGTTGTTCATCCTTTGTTCCCAAAGAGGATCAATAGTATCATGAGTCTCACAACAGTCCTAGTAGGTAGATAGAATTGTACCCATAATACAGACAAGGAAACCAAGGCTCAGGGAAGTTTTTGGTTACACAGCTAATAAGTGTCATAGGTGGGATTTCAACTTAGTCTAGGACTTTCCTCCTATGGGGCACTGATTCTAAGACAACAGTAATAAATATCACTGATACAGTACTCCACTTTACATATATTATCTAATGTGATCCTCTCAGCAACCCTGTGAGTTAGGTGCTATTATATCCACTTCACAAATGAGGAAACTGAGGCTGAGGAAGTTTATGTAATTTGCCAAGGGAGAATCTGAAGTGGAATTTGGAACCACATCTTCCTAACTGCAAATCTAGCACTCTACCCATCATACCAACAGCCTATAACCTAGGCTGAATAGAAAATAGATCACTGAATGTTAGAAATAAAATCAAATTTAGGGTATAGAATACTATTGGAGTGGAAATGTACCTTAGAGGCCACAGTCCAACCCCTTTATTTTACAGATAAGGAAGCTCAGTTTCTAAAAGAAGTGATTTTCTCCAAAGTTCCATAAAAACTGAGTTGCTATTTTGTTGTTTGGTCATTTCATCTACATCCAACTCTTCATGACCCCATTTGGGTTTTCTTGGCAAAGATATTGAAGGAGTTGCCCATTTCCTTCTCCAGCTCACTTTACAGATGAGGAAACTGAGGCAAATAGGGTTAACTGACTTGCCCAGAGTCACATAGCTAATAAGTGTCTGAGGCTGAATTTGAGTTTACAAATAGGAGTCTTCCTGACTCCAGGCCCAGAAATTCTATCCACTGTGCCACCTAGCTTCCTGGTATATCTCATAATCCTTAATCTAGGGGCTGTCATCAGAAGATAAGGGTCATCCAACTGTGCTACTGACTTTCAAACCTTGAATCATACACATGTCCTACTCTGTGTATTTACAATTCAGAAAGCCACTCTACTGCACACAAAGACATACAAAGTAAACCACAGACAACAACATCAGAGCATAGCAGGAGAGTCTGGAAAGACTCTACAAAAAGCTAGTCGTCAGAGAGGGATTGGAACAAACAAAAAGAAATGGGCTGCTTTGTATAGGGGTTGAGGATGAGGAGTAGGAATCAATTGTCTCATCCTGGAATGGAATTAATGAAGAGACTGATGTAGCCCATTTCTAGCAGGGACAGAAGGATGAAACATTTGATATGATGTAGGGGACTGTGGATGAACTAGAGCATTAGAAGAGACACCAAATTTCACATTTCAAAAAGCAACAGGAAATTAAGACTTCAGACCAAGATGACAATGAGTTCCTGAAAATAGTGTATTTGCTAGGGGTCTATGCAATGTTCAGGAGGACTAGGACCTCTGGTGTGAGGGCTTCCCGAGTTCTTTCCAGGGCTGCTTTTCTACCTTTGGTGTCCACCTGGAATTCAACTCTCACCTGTGACTCCAAGAAATTGTGCCATGCTCAGTGGCCACATTACAGTAAACTGTCTCAGTTCACAGGTTAAATCAGGGTTAGGGTAACTGACAGACCTCAAACCCATCAGTGAATTAGAGAGGTGTTAACCACAAGCATGTGAAGACAACCCCCAGTGGAATGAGTGGATGAGAATAATCTGTTTGGCCATGAAGATGGCAGAAGCAGGCACTGTGCAGAGCTTAGAGCTTGGTCAGACATGGAAGACACGAAGGTCATCCATCCATTGCATCCCAGAATGTCACCAGTCATTCTGTCACTTAGATGATTCTTATACTTAGATGATTCAAGAAGAGAGAGTGAAGATAATGACTTTGTGCAACTTTGCCTCACTCCAATCCAATTCACACCCAAGTCAAGACATCATTTCATGATGTCATTCGTCTGTTTCAAAAATGAAGTACAAACAACAAGATTGCCAAAAAGGTTTCAACTGAGGTCTAGCCTGGAGTTGATATGAGCACAAGTTGATATAGGTACTAGTCAAAGGAAGTGCTAAAATTAGAGCTCTCAAGTCTGCTAATGATCACTTCTAATTTGGTATATCTGAGCTGTTGGCCCACCCCATCTAGTCTGGCTCATAAACCTCATTTCTTCAAGAAGTAGAGAAAAGTGCAGCCCAAAAGTGCAGGTCACAACTCACTCATGCCTTCTCATCCTGTATAACTCCTTTTCATGTTTTCCCATAATAGAGATTTTTTTGTTCAGTCTTTAAATCTCATCACAACATGGCCCCTCCTACCTTTCCAGACTTCCAACACATACCACCCCTCCACATACTCTATAATTCAGCTTTCTTGACCTTCATGTTGTTCTTCACCCATAACACATCTGTTTCTGTTTCTTTGCACCGTCTAGCCCTCTACTCCAGAATCCACTCCCTACTCATTTCAGGCTCTTGAGATGGCTGGCATCCTTCAAGACTCAGCTTAACGATCACCTTTGTCAAAAAGCTTTTATTCAGGACCTAAAACATTTCCAAAGGACTCATGATGGAAAATGCCATCCACATCAGAGAAAGAACTATGGAGTCGGAATGCAGAGCAGAGCAGACTATTTTCTTCTTTTTGTTTTGTTTTGTTTTTTATTTCTCAGGGTTTCTCCCATTCATTATAATTCTTCCATACAAAATGACTGTGAAAATATGTTTAATAGGAATGGATATGTAAAGCCTATATCAGATTGCAGGTCATCTTGGGGAGGGAGTGAGAAGGGAGGGGGGAAATTTAAACTTACAGAAATAAATGTTGAAAACTAAAAATAAATAAATTGTAAGAAAACTTTTTTTTTTAATTTTAAAACTTTTGTTCATTCCCTGTGTTGTCAATGCTTTCCCCTCTAAAGTAACCTTGTTTCTGTTTTGTGTCTTGTATTATGTTGTCACTCCAAAGGAATCTAAGTTCTTTTTCAGCCAGGGATTGTTTTGTTCCTGTCTTGGTATTCCTAGTACCTAGCTCAGTGTTTGGCACATGGTAAGAGCCTAATAAATGCATGATTAATAATTCTACATAGGCCATCTACCCAGTATTATAGAGGCCTTCATCAAGATCTAAGATTATGTTGGTACAAGGACAGCACATGGACTGCTCATCTATTATCTATTCGATATAGAACTGGCCCATCTCCCTTTCTGGTCATATATCTCCTAGATCTAATCTTTTATACCACTTCTTTTGGGCAAGTTAGTCTTGGAAATGAATGTGCTGTAACCCATTATGCCCCTCACAGGTATCTCTAATGCCCTTTGGGCCACCTTTCAATTTCAATTCTTCAGAAGCTGTGACATTCCATGTTTCTTAGCTGTATGTCCTCAATGAAGAATATTGGTAATTTAAAAGACATTTTTTTTGTTTTAGAGAGTAGATTGGGATGATTGAAAACGATTTCCCCAAATCATAATCATCATCATCATCACCATCATCATCATAATAGCTAATAATTACTAGCATTTATATGGTGCATTAAAGTTGGCAAAGCATTTTATAAAATATTCTCATTTATTCTTCACAGCAACTCTGGGAAATAAGCACTATTATTATCTTCATTTTACAAATGAGGAAACTGAAGCAGACAGGTTAAATGACTTGCCCAGGATCTCATAGCTAGTAGGTGTTGAGACTAGATTTGAACTCAGTTTTTCTTGACTCTAGTCTCATGACCTATGCTACCTCCCCATTTTATGTAAAGCTTATGTTAAGATTAGACAAAATTCCTTGACGTAGGCAACAAGAGGAATAACCTTAGTATCCAATATGTACAAAATAGAATCCATTAACTTTCCCCCTAAATCCATTTATTATCCTAAGTCCCCTGATTCTGTAGAGGAGACCACCATCCTTTCAGTCTCCTGTGATCACAATCTAGGAGTCACCTATAACTCTTCATTTTGACTCACTTTCTACATCTAATAGGTTGTCAAGTGTAATTACTTCTTACCTCCCACAACATTTCTCATCTTTCTCTTCTCCACTCACACTACCATCACCTTGAAGTCCTCCTCATCTCTCACCTGATTATGATGACCACTTAATTTGTTTCTCTGCCTCTGGTCTCGTCTCTCCCCTGTGCAATCCATCCTCCATGTAGCTGCCAAAGCAACATTTCTAAAGTACAAGTCCGACTGCCACATCCCTCCCGCCCTGGCCCACTCCAAACTCCTTTACGTAAATCCTTTCACAATCTGGCTCTAACCTTTCATTCTCCATTCCAACCAAAGTGGGCTGCTTGCTATTCTTTGTATATGGCCTTCCTCCTCTGACCTCCATGCTTTTGTACAAACTCTCCCCCAAGCCTGAGATGTTTTCCCTCCTCACTTCCAAATTTTGGAAACTCTCACTCCCTTCAAGGTTCATCTCTTGGGTTACTTCCTACAAGAGACTTCTCCTTATTGCAAAATTGTTAGTGCTCCCCCACTTCCAATTATGTAGGAATAACATTGTGTACACATCATCAGCTCCATTAAATAAAATGGGGAAATATAATAAATTAGTATTGCAAGTAAAGCATTTTACTTACTTCTTCTTAGATATAAACCCGATCCCACCTTTCTTAACAGGAAGCATCACAGAACCATTACTTCACTTATTAAGGATGAGAATGCCAATGCTCTTCCAATGTCAACTAGTCATGACTTTATGTGCTTAAGCATTCACAGGTCATATGATAAAAAAAATAACAAATACTTAGAATAAAACAATATATTGTCTGAGAAGAAAAAAAACTTCTCAGGGTATAAAGAGCAACTTGCAATTGATCCAATAATTTTTAATAAGCTTCACCAATGCATTATAACATTTATTCTGCCTTTGTTGATTATCACAAAGCCTTTGACTCAATTCAGTATTCATGGCTTTTTTTGTAGTATAAACATATACAATAAACTCAAGTATATTGAAAATACAATGCCCATATGTAATGCATATATATAATTTTTCTCTATTTTAAACATGTCAACAATATAATAATTTCTAGAACATTATAAAGTATGGCATTTTTGATGGAATTAATTTCAGTCTACTCTGGTTCTGCCTCATTAAATCCATTATCATCTCTTAAATAGAATGAAGTATGACTTCAAATTAAAGAGACAGTCAAATAAATGCATCTTATTAATCATTTGATGTACATGGATAATATCAAGCTTTATGATAGCTTAAAAAACACTTTGAACATCTTCATCACATGGGATCTTTTTAAACAATTATTGTCAAATTATCATTGTTACTTGATAAATGTAAAATTCTTAAAATATGCCAAGTAAAGATGGAGACTGGACACTTCAGGCTAGAATTCAGAGTTCATGTTGAACCAATGCATAGAAATGATACCTACAAATTCAAAATTGGTCTTGTCTAAGGAAGACACATCAAGCCTTAGGATACCAAAGAGGAGGTTGTGTCTGACTCCATTGAGAAACTGACTGGCATCCTGAAATAAAAGCTGAATGAGAAGAGCGTGCTTAAAGCAATTAGCACCTGTACAATACCAGTTTAATGTACACTCTCCGAACTGTAAAATGGACCATAAAGATTTGGAAAACATCCCAATAAAAAGCATTGAATTTAAATGAAATAAGTCCCTAAGACAGCTAAGAAAGTTTAACACTTCTTTGCCAAAAAGATGAAAAATAAGAAGAGGAATAACAGAAATTCCCAGAATATATTATCAACAGATCAAAACTGCAAAAACACTTTTGGAATAAAATAAATATCAATTCATTAAGCAAGAGTAAAGGTAAATAAAAAGAGATTTCATTGAACTTGTCAAATATGCCCAAAGTTGTATACCTCCAAATGGAGTCTACGAAATGATTAATATCCGATAAAGGAATTAGGAGCCCCTTCATAGGCAACTAACACATGAACTCAACTAATAATGTTAATAAAGAAGTAGCTAACAGATATGTAAACAATGCAAGAAAATAGTAGAAACTGTACAACATGTTACTAAAGGCTAGTTTTTAAAGGTCTCATTTTTTGTGTGAAATATGAGGTAAAGGTCCTTGACTGAGAGTATGTGATACTATTGAAGGCTTAGAAAAAGACAAGAAAAGGACTGTATCTCAAAGAGATCATAAAATGGGGAAAAGGACCCACATGTACAGAAATATTTATAGTAGATATTTTTGTGGTAGCAAAGAATTGGAAGTTGAGGGGAAACCCATAAGTTGGGTGATGGCTGAACAAGTTGTGGTATGTGAATGTAATGGAATACTATTGTGCTATAAGAAATGATGAGCAGATAGATTTCAGAAAAACCTTGAAAAAGACTTACATGAATTGATGCTGAGTGAAATGAGCAGAACCAGGAGAACACTGTACACAGAAACAGCTACAATGTGCAATGACTAACTTTGTTAGACTTATCTCTTCTTAGCAATGCAAGGATCCAAGACAACTCCAAAGGACTCATGATGAAAAATGCTGTCCACATCCGAAAAAGAACTACGGAGTCAGAATACAGATTGAAGCATATTATATTCTCTCTTTTTTTCTTTTTTTGTTTGTTTCTTCTTTCTATTGGTTTCTTTCATTGGTTCTAATTCTTCTTTCCAACATGACTAATGTGAAAATAGGTTCAATTTGAATGTATAGGTAGAGCCTATATCAAATTACATGCCATCTTAGGGTGAGGGGAAAGGAAAGATGGGGTGAAAATTAGGAACCCAAAATCTTATGAAAGTGAATGTGGAAAACTAAAAATAAATAAATTTTAAGAAGAAAAAAGAAAAATGCCAGAAGGTTTAGAACACTGTTGTGGGAAGTAGGATAATGAATCAGTTATAGAGGTTTAGAATGTTTATCTTCTTTTTTTGCTTTTTGGAGGGGGGAAGGTAGGGCAATTGGGGTAAAGTGATTTGCCCAAGGTCACAAGGCTAGTTTTGTGTTAAGTGTCTGAGGCCGAATTTGAACTCAGATCCTCCTGACTCTAGGGCTGGTGCTCTATTCACTGCACCACCTAGCCGCCCCTAGAATGTTTATCTTGTTGCAGTGAGGACCTAGCTGATATCAGGTAACATATATTTGTAGTAGACCCAATCAACACTATGTGAATAGGTACAAAGAAAGCAAATAGTGGGAGCAATCCAGGGTTGAAGTTTACAAAGCATGATCAGTATTTGAACAAAGGTGCAGTAGATTTAACAGTGAAGTATGACAAGGAGTTGTGTTGGTTCACTAAGAAACCGAGATAGTTAAGGAAGGCCAATGGAAAGCTAATAGCCTAAGGAAAAAATTGAGGAGGTCAAGGTAATAGAAGTGATGGTGAAGATAAAGAACAGGAAAGATGGAATTATGAAAGACTATAATGTGATCAAGGAAATCCGAAGTTTGTGAACAGGAAGTGGAATTTATGGGTGATGGCAAGATAATAATTAGTATTATTTCTGTGTGCAGCTGAGGAGTAATGGAGGCATAAACCATAGGAACTGAATAGATTGCAGAATTAGGAAGTTATGGTATTTGAGGGAGGATCAATGTATATGTTAAAGTCCTCTAGTATGAGGACATGAGTGAAATGTGAGCAAGGCATTGAACTCATTGAGAAAGGAAGGAAAATGTCCTTGGGGTCAAAAGATAACAGCCAATAAAGTCCAGAGAGGATGAAAAATTTGGATACCATGAACCCAGAAGTAGAAAAGGTCACTTAGAGAATATGGTAGGTGGAGAGTCTGGAAAGGGAAATTAGGAGCAATGAATATTTGGATTCCCCTGATCTTTTGATCACCATGATCAGTGAGTTGGAGAGTATAAGAAAAGAGTACCAGTACTAGAAAGGGTGACAAGGTGGCATCATTAAGAGGGAGCCAGGTTCCTAAGCAGCCAAAAATACAGAATAAGAAAGGAAGTGTCTTAAGATGAAATGAAGTTTGTTCATCATGGATCAGGTATTCCAAAGGGCAGGCAGATCTGGAGTGGGACCTTGGTGGGAGGATGGTAGGGTTGAGGTACACGTGTAAAGAACTAGGAAGTTGAAAATGGGGAGATTTTGTACATCAGCACCCAGGGATTCAGAATCACTAGAATGTGACAAGTAGAAGGGAAGGGGGATATACCAACCATTGTGACATGAACCCAGGCCAAGTATCAGTGGTTGAAGTATGGTTTATTGAGAGAGGCAGAAGATTAGACTGTATGGGTTCTCCCTTGATGTTCAGCCTGGTGACAGGTGGTGATAAGCTGTCTTGTGAGCGCCAAGGAGGTCTGCTTCAGAATAAGAAGCAGAAGGAAGAGGTATGAATGCCTGATTAGGAGATGGGGGTGCTTTTCCTGCCTTAAAGAAGGGAGCATGAGGTAGAATAGGCCTTGCCGGGAGAAAATATCACAGAGCTAGAGATGGTACTGAGCAGGGCCTGATTGTAACAGGAGGTGGGCAGTGAACCCTGTGTGTTGCGCTGGAGAGGGGCCTGACTATCTTCTCTCCCAGTACTGTAGAGAAGTATCCAATGGAAAACAAGGAGAGATCTTGCATAATAAGGTACATTATCTACCTTCACTTAAATCCTACTGTCATGTTTCGTGGCATGGAGGTGATCCTAGATTCTCAAAGCCTAGTTGGTTTTGTCCATGCCAATAAAATACTTGGTCTTTGGAATAAGTGAACTACCCAATTGATTTCGTTTTGAGAAAAAGAGAATCATTTTAGTGGAAATAAAAACTACATTTTTGGCAATTTTTGTTCTAAACCAAAATTTTTGCTAAAAAAAAATGGCTTTTCTAAAGTCAAACATTTTGGTTCAATTGTGAATGGATAGACTATACCTTAGATAGCCTGTAGGTTTTCATCTGACTCAACTGGTGAATTGTTTAGGCACTGGCCAGACATCAAAACATCATGTGTTTCTGTGATAGTCATAGACTCTTAAAACCCAGTGGTCAAGGAGGGACTTAAACTACAAAACCTAGAATGTTTGTACTACAAGGACTGAGAATATGGAACATCCGATAGCTGAGCTAGAAGGAATCCTGGAACTTGGCACACAGAATGTTGGAGCTAGAAGGAGACCTTAGAAATCTTAAAGTGATATATAAATGCCAGCTACTATTTTTATTACATGACAGAAATCTCTTCCACTATATCCTTGGCAAGCAATTTTCGGGTCTCTATTTGTTGACTTCTAATGATGGTGATCTGTTTACCTCCTGATGTAGTTTATTCTGCTCTCTTAATAAGCTTTTTCCTCATACCAAACCTCAATCTGTCTCTCTGCTGCTCCCATCCATTGCTTCTCATTCTGTTCTGTTCGACCTGAATAGGTCTAATCTCTTTGTATTGCAGTCCTTCCAATTTTTATCTTTGTAAATGTTAGAGCCTAGAGAAGGAAGGTGATTTACCCAAGGTCACATGGTTAGTTAATGGCAGAAGTGGGACCAGAACCCAGGGATTTAGACTACTAGTCCTTTGTTGTTATCCCTGTACTAGACTGCCATTCTCATATCAGCTGTGCGGGGGGGAAGGGGGGAGGGGGCAGGTCCAAGTGAAACATTTTGGAAGGGAAAAAGGCCTACCAAAACCCAGATTCTCTTCCCTTTCCCAAGCTAAACCACAAGTTTCTTATCTCATGTCCCTTGTTTCTTCTTGATTGATTGACTGATTGATTGATCGATTCCCCCTGGGCCAGGAGGTAATGGGCCAGACTAGTCAAGCCAGTTTCTCTTTGATGCCAGGCATTCGGCCAAGCAATCACTCCCTTTCCAAGTTTCTCAGGTGTCCCTTGTCAGCAGGACTCCATGGGCTAATTAAAAAGGAGGCACACACCATAAACTTTATTGTGCGGCCAGGCTTGTTTCCCCCAACTCTAGTTTCTGCTGATTTTTCAAAGAGTTGATGAAGGTGTGTGCATCTCTGTTGATCACTGATGCATCACAGAAAGGGAGCCAGAGTGTTTAATTAAATGTTATTTGAGGAATAAAATTCAGCCCCTCCGCTGACAACGCTGAATATTAAAGCATCAATTTCCTGAAGGAAACCTGCCTTAATGAGATTCTCCAAATAAATGGAGGAAAAAAGAATATATTAATCCCAGCTGCTAATGTCAACTCCATCAACATTTGGGAGACATCCTGATCAAAAAAAGGCTAAGGATACTGGTTTCCTAGGGGGAAGAGACAGGCAGGCAGTAGTAACTGCAGCCCAGATCAGATCAGAATGCAACGACACTCCCTGATGGCTGGTCACTCCCCCAAATATGAAGCAGTGAGGGTATTAGAATCAGAATCTTATGACTGTGGAACCCCGCTTAGTGGAGAGACTGCTTTCCCCTCCCAGTCTGGAAGCAGCCACTGAACCTGGATGTAAACGCTACTTCTCTACCTGTGTGATCTTGGGCAATTTAATTAACTTCCCTGGACCTCAGTTTCCTCCACTGTAATTAGAAGCCTGGACTAGATGACCCCCAAGGTCCTTTCTTCCAAGATCTGTGATCCTATTCCTTTCTGTACACATTCACTAGCAGTCACGTGATTTCACACAGAGTGAACAAGTCAACATTTATTGTTTACTATATGCCAAGCATTATGTTAATAATAATAATAATAATAACAGTTTTTATTTCTAGTGAGTTGTATGATTTACAAGGCATTTTCCTTGCAACAGACCTGTGAGGTAGGTAGGTAGAATTATTCATATCCCATTTGAGAGACAAAGAAATCTTAGGGTTCCAAGAGATGAAGCAACTTGCCCACAGTCATATAAGTAGAGAAGCAAGGGCTTGATCTTAATTCTCTTTCCATTATGCACTGCTTTTCTCTCTTTCCTAGTCTAGGACATTGCTCTGTATACAAAAGGTGTTTAAAAATGCTTATTGAGTTGAATGGGATGTTGAGTGGAAAATTGACCCAGATGAACAATGTTTCCATAAGGATGAGGCAAGAAAGAGTAGGTATCAGATACAGAGGTCAGAATTCACTTCTCCTTTATTAATACCCTCCTAAAGATATGATAGCCTTTGTAGCCTGTGCTAATAGCATTTAGGGTCAAATATACTTTGCCCTTATAATTAAAAGATCTTCTGAAGATGGAGCCCTAAACTTCTCAATTCCAATTGTCTTCCAAACTAATTTAGAGAAAGTCAACAACTTAACAATTGATTGGGTAGGTAATCAGGGCCATCTTTAGGAATTCCTGGATCCTAAGGGGTATAGGCCTGGGAAATGGGGAATGGGCCTTCGGGCTGCTGCTAAAGGGCTGTTCCTAAGAGTTTTAGGATCCCAGGGGAGGTGAAGTCCAGGGCAATCCCTAGAATATGATGAGGGGATGGGATGGGGCTGAGAGGTAATATAAGGAGATGTGGAGAACTAGGATTATCCAGGTAAGGGACAAAGCCCAGGGATCTTTCTAGGGTATTTGTTGCCTAGGGTTGTCAGCAAGATGTGTAGGTCTGAGATTTGGGACGCAGACTATCTTTAGAGAAAGTAAGGGTTCAAACATCTCAAACTGGTATAGTGTTGAAGAATTATGAGGGTCTAGTCCAGAGCTCCAGAGTGATGAGGGTCTAGTCCAGGGGTGGGGAACCCTCAGCCTTGAGGTCACATGTGGCCTTCTAGGTCCTGAGTGAAGCCTTTTGACTGAATCCAAATTTTACAGATCATTCAAAAGTCCGCACTTAAGGATCTAGAAGGCCACTTGTGGCCTCAAGGCTGCAGGTTCCGCACCCCTGGTCTAGTCTCTCCCCAGTGACTCAGGGCAAATCACAGTGCATGCTTACCACCACTCCCCATTACGTCTCCAATTAGTAAAAAGTTCAAACAAATCACCAGAATAAGTTTGAAGAAGTAAAGAAAACACAGAAGGGCAGGGTCCTGGTGAAGGAGACAGCTTTACCCTGCTTTGCCTTCAAGGGAGTTTTGTTATAGGCTCTTTGTATAGAGAAGCCTCACTTGTTCTCTAATTGTGATAACTCTTTCTCTCTACTAGCAACTTTTTCTGATGCTGCCAACCTTTTTATTGCAGGGGGGTAATGGGGAGGAGGAGGGAGATTTAAGACTTCAGCACACTCCATATGTTATTTTTGGAAATTATATTGGGGGGAGGAAGGGGTGCAGAAGGGAAGGATTGGAATAGGAGCCAGGCTCTACACAACAGGACCAAAAGCAGAGTTATAGAATAATTCCAGGCAAAAGGCCAGCTCCCATGCTTTGGTCATCTCACACAGACAACCATAAGATCTAATCTCTTTTTCTTTAATTATTAAATATAAGTGGGAACAGAGCTAACATTTTTCTCCTTATAAATCTTCTAATATCCCTGTATCTAAAGTCCACAGCACTTATCCTATGCTGATATTACATGTCTTTTGCTCAGAGGGATGTATCTAATCTGCTAGTTTGCCTAACATGATGAAAGAAGTCATAACCCAGCTCTCTCCAGAGGGGATGGTGCTCTCCCAAGGAAGGGACACTCTGTCCTTTCCTGTCCTCGGAGCTTTCTATGTTAAGACTCTTGCTAAGGATGCAGATTTATTAGAAGTCAAATCAAGGATAAAGCCTGTGGGTACTAACTATGCAGTCACTGGGAGGTATAGAGAGGACCAAAAGAAGCCCAGACTTCCATGTCCTAGTTCTATGTGAGATGTTGGAAGGGGAACAAAGGGAAGTGGTGGGATTCCTAAAGAATTCCTCAAATACTTCCCCACCTCACAACTGCTGAAACCTTAGAAGGCAGGGTACTATAGTGGAAAAGGCATGAAAGCTGAAGTCAGAGGATCTGGGTTCAAGTACCACCTTTGATGTTTATTACCTGTGTGACCTTGGGTAAGTCACAACCCTCCTTGATTGTGGTTTCCTCCCCTATAAAATCAGGGAATTGGACTAGATCATAGCTGAGGCCCTTTCCCATCCTATGATCTTATTCCACCATTGTCCACATTCCCTCACAGTCGTTCTATGCCCACTGGCTTCCCTGCTAGCCTGAGTTCATACCCTTTGGGAGGTCTCTTTCCCCATATGGGGACCACACGGGGCTTCAAAAGTTACCATTTTGATAGAAAGATTAGGATAATGTGTTCTCATCACCTTTTCCAAAATCATTTTCAGTAGATAGTAGAAGGTCAGAACCATATCTTAGGGCCTATTGCATGGTTGGAAAGGGAGGTCAGTCTCTGCACTTGACCTAGTTCTCCCCCAGTCCCAGTTTTTAAATCAAGCTTCTCTGTTCTAGACTAATAAACTGCAGAGAATTCTAAGCTTTTGAATATTTCACCCCCACCAGATCCCTCTCACACTCTTTCTTCTCTCCTTTATACCACTCTTCTCTTCATCAGCTTCTGAGATATTCCACCAGAACAATAGTCCTTTCTCTGAAAATACCAAGCTCCCAAAATACCAAAATATGTACTTCCAAGGGCTAGTCTCTATTGCCACAGCTACTCAAACAGAATCATCAAGGGAATGTCTGGGGAATGAATAAGAGAGCAGAGCAGCCATATAGCCTTAGGAACATAGTTTATTTCTCCATCTTGCTGACATTCCTGGAGTTTCATATTCTGGGCTCCAAATGGCCAATCCAGGAAGTAATACCAGTTCTTAAGAGAAAATCCAGAAATTTCAAATGTTTTTGTTGTTGCTGTTCAATCATTTTAAATAGTGTCTGATTCCTTGTGACCCCATATGGTGTTATCTTGGCAAAGATACTGGAATGATTTGCCATTTCCTTCTCCAGTTCATTTTACAGATAAGGAAACTGAGTTAAACAGGGTTAAATGATTTGCCTGGGGTTACACAGTTAATAAGTCTCTGAGGCCAGATTTGAACTCAGGTCTTCCTGACTCCAGGCCCTGCATTCTATCTAGCTGCCAATTTCAAATGTTCCTAAAAAGAGCTAGAATTTATATGATACTTTAAGTTTACAAATATTATTTAATGTGATCTTAACAACAACCCTGGGAGGAGGTGCTATTATCCCCATTTTGCAGATGGAAAAACTGAGATTGAGATCAAGTGACTCACCCAGAATCACACAGCTAGTAAGAGTGTGAGGTTAGATTTGAACTCACATCCTCCTGACTCCTGGTCTGGTGCTCTATTGTCTATGTTACCTAACCACCTGTCCATGCTGAGCATTGAACCCCATCTACTATAAGATAAGCAGCTAATGACCTCATGAGCCCTCTCCAAGCAGGACACAGGTTATGTCTAGGTAGGTCACATTATGGACATATTAAAGCTTCCTCAGGGAAGAAATACCCACACCCTCTTCTTGGCATCATGTGGACCCAAATAGCTACTTTTCTGCCTTTTTCAAAAAATTCAGCTGGGTTTTCAGATGTCAGAACCACAAACATGAACATAGCCAGAGTAGAATGTTGAAGCACCATAGCCCCAAATCAGAGACACAGTGGAATGTCCAGATGTGATCTTCACAATTGCACATACACCCACAGAAGAATGTTCCAATGCCCTGAGTCATGGATACAACCAGAGGAAAACAATTAGCTGTTAGCAATTAATGGCAAAAGTCACATGAGACTGTTTAGTATTCATAACCAAGATATGCATAAAGAACCGAGAATTTTTTGTTGTTCAGTCCTGACTCTTTAAGACTCTGGGGTTTTTCTGACAAAGATACTGGAGTAGTTTGCCACTTCCTTCTCCAGCTCATTTTTTACAGATGAGGAAACTGAGGTAAACAGGGTTAAGTGACTTACCCAGAGTTACACAGCTAGTAAGTGTCTGAGGTCAGATTTGAAAGGTCTTCCTGATTCCAGGCACAGTGCACTCTCTATCCACTGCACCATTTTGCTGCCCTAAGTAACACAAAATGGCCCAGTTTAAATATTCTTGTTTGGTTATTGGGAGATGCAATAAGTAATAGTTTGTTCACACTTTAGCCACTGGATAAATTTTTATTATGGTACTTATATGTATTATATGTATTATAATACAGAATTTTTATTATGGTACTTATATGTATTATATGTATTATAATACAGAATATACATTCTGATATTGAGACATTCCTAACATTCTCAAACCCTGATAATCTCTCAATGGACCCCAACCTCTTCCCCAGCTGTTAGCTAACTCAGGCTACAATTGACCCCAATGCCCTAAATAGTGTGAATGGAGGCTCTTTGTCAAGGGATCCAGAGGATCGTTGTTAAGGGCTCTGTTCAACTCTGGTCCTCTGCAGAGGCTGGTCACCTGTCACTTAGGACTCTGGTGTGACTTTGGCTGCCTCTGCTGCTCTGGCAACTCCACCCTAATCCCTTTTGTTTGTACAATCAGTCCCATTTGGCTCATTAGATCTTTAATCAGCCATGTTAAATAATGCTAAAGCCCAGAATAAGTTAAGGTTGGCAAAGAATGCTAAGGACAACAAAGAGATGTTGTTTTGGGTTTTTTTATTTAATCTGTTGGGAACAAAGAGGAGTACCAAAGGAGGGGTGAGACAGCTACTCAGAGCCAATGGGGTGATGATAATGGACAATAGGGAGAAGGCTGACTACTCAGCTTTGATTTCTGTTTTGTCTGGTAAGGAGAATGCTCCTTGACCTGAGAAGGAGAAATGTAACTAAACTGTTGTGGCCAGTACTTTGCCCCTCTCTGGGGTGAAACTTAGAGAGCATCACCCTGGGGCATATTTCCTTTAGCAGGTTACAAAAGTAACAGAAATTTTGTGTTGAGGCTCTGCTGAGAAGGTAAGAAGGTCAACCTAAATTCATAGGGAGTTGGAACCAAAGTGATGCTAAGTAAGAGATAATTGTTTGCCCTCAATGAATTCAGGCAGGATGAACTACATTCTGAGATACTGGAAGAATTAGAACTCTGATTAATTGAAGCATTATTAGATCTCAGAGAATTAGAGATGTGACCCAGGACTGGAAAAATTAAATGTTTAAGGAAAGATAATGGAACCTGAAAACTATGGGCCAGTGAATTTTACTTTAATCCTTGGAAAACTTCTAGAGGAGAGAGAGAGACATGGACAGAGACAGAGAGACAGAGTGACAGAGACAGAGAGACACAGAGACAGAAAGAGAGAGACAGAGAGATCAGTCCTTCCCAATCCACTTGATGAAAACAGAGGATATCAGGAATAGCAAAGAGAGAGATGATATCTATGTTCCTTTCTCTGACTTTAAGAATCATTTGCATATGGAAGGATCAAGAAATTTGGTGCAGGACTGGCAAAGGCAAGAACTGGCCCTATCAGACAACACATCAGAAAAATGCTATTGAAATATTTTTATTTTTAAAAAGAATTTGACAAAGTTGCTTATTCAATACTTATGGACAAGAAGTAGGTGCGTAGACTACATTATAACACAATGTAATGAATTCAGAACTAGCAGAATGGCTGAAACACAAGAAAAGTCATCAATGGATCAGTGTAAACTTGAAATAGAATTGAAAAGAGTGGACTATCCTGTAGATTTTCTTGGTGTAATAGCTCTATTGGCAATTTATATTAAGGACAAATAAATGGGGGGGTGAATAGAGGGCTAGTCCTGGAATCAAGAAGACCTGAGTTCAAATATGGCCTCAGACAATTACTAGCTGTGTGACCCTGGGCAAGTCACTTAACCCTGTTCCTTATCTGTAAAATGAGCTGGAGGAGAAAATGGCAGACCACTCCAGTATCTTTGCCAAGAAAACCCCAAATGGGGTCATGAAGAGTCAGACATGACTGACACAGAGCAACAATAATAACAACAAATTGGGAATAGAATTGAGTAGGGTATCCTAGAGATTTTGGTTCAATAGCTCTATTAGTAATATAGATGAAGTGGTAGAAGATATATACCTGTCAGATGTACAAATTAGACAAATCCAGGAAAGATAACTAGTACAGTACAGTCAGAATTACCAAAGTTCCCTGTAGTCCAGAATCATGGGACATATTAAATAAGATGAAATTTAATGGAAATAAATGTAAATTTCTACAAGTAGGTTCAAAAAGTCAACCTCGCAATTATAGAATGAGGAAGGTACAGTTAGACAAGTTTGGGGTAAGAAAGGTTTGAATGTTTTTGTGGACTGAAAGCTCCATATAAGTTGATAGTGTGACATGACTCCTCCTCCCAATGGCTAATACTCTCCTTGGCTGCATTAGCAGACATTAAAAAGAGCATAAAACAACCTGCCCTACCACTTCATTGTGGTGTAATGACCCTGAGTTTCCAAAGACCCACAAGAGAATATGAAGCTTTGCATAAGATACTGTTATCAGAAGACCAACCTAATTAAACATGAAGATAGCTAGCCAGTATCACTCTGTAGTAAAGATATTGCAGTGATAGAAAGAGGGAGATAAATAGTTCCCTCCACCTTTGAGTAGGTGATAAACATTAACTGTCAATATTCACAATGTAAGATCTCTGTCCAATTGATACTTTATTGGAAGAATTGAACAACATCAATGTTGACATTTTTGTAATAAATGAAACTAAAGGGAGTAAAGGCTAAATGGAAAGAGAACTCACAGGTTCTCCCAGGTGAGCAAGCAAAGAAACTTGGCAGTGTTAGTTTTATCATATGCCTAAAAGTAGCAAGGAATATTATTTCATCTAGAATTTATTTGGTCTTCCTATTTTTCATTAAACATGGCGACTGTAGGCAAACTATCTCTGCCCTTGTTATTAACTTTTTCCTTTATGCTACCACACACAGTCCTGCACTTTCTCACCCTCTAAAAACTGTGTAAGAAAAACTGGAGAGCTGCAGGTCTGTTTTGTCATGTTCATGTTCACAAACATTTAGATCTGAAATAAGACTGTGCCCCTCAGATATGCTTATCACGTAACAGTTTGCATTTTGGGTATCTGTTTTGGCCTTATTTCTCTACTGGACTGTCAGGTTACTTTGTAGTGTGCAAGGAATATCTGAATTTTGTAACACATCCACTACCTGGTATAATTTTATGTACCCAGTTAGGTGCTTAAGAAATTTTGTTGAATGAATGAGCAGATGAAAAGATGGATGGATGGATCGATGTGGATGGAGAGATGAATGGATGGATGGAGATGTAGATGGATGGATGGAAGGATGAATGAAGTTATTTATTAAGCTCTTACTATGTGCCAACCACATATCTCTGTGATAGTGAGATAATCCCAAAAGAGAGACAGTCTCTGTCCTTAAGGCACTTGCATTCTAAGTGAAGGAGGCAACACAAAAAAAGGAAGTGCCCATAATTCTCCTTCCAGATGGGATGGTAATGTTGAGTTGATTATTGCTATTTCCAGAACAGGCTAGGGGAATGGAGTGAGGAATTATACATGGCACAATGGCAAAATGGACATGGAGAAGCATGGTCTAGAGTAGAGGTGGGGAACTGCAGCCTTGAGGCCACATGTGGCCATATAGGCTCTCGAGCACAGCCCTTTGACCAAATCCAAACTTCACATGGCCGCAGGTCCCCCACCCCTGGTAGGGTCTAAGTCAGCTAAATGTAACAGGTTCTCACTAATCAGGACAATCCAGACCCAGTGCAGGAGTTCCAAACCTGAGAAGCTTAGCCCCTCCAGGGCATGGTCTCCAGAGGGCAGCTCAGAAGATGCCACAGCAGCAGTGGCAGGGTGGCACAGCCAGAAGACAGAACTCGGTGAATGAATGACCACATGGTAACTAATCCATGACTAATGCTTCCTCTCATTCCTCTACCCCAGTGGTCAATGGCCTTTCCAGTAGAGCTCTGCATTTATCAATTCTGTCAACATGGACAAAATGGTTTGAGAAATGCTGTGGAGTTTCTAAAGGAATGGCTTTTGAACTTGAAATTTTTCAATTCAAGATTGTTACTCTACAAAGAATGAGTCATTTCTTTGTTGTGACTCATGGGTGAGAAGGAGAACCTTTCTCTTCTGAAAAGGGACAAGGGAAACTTCAAGTAGAAGAAAACATTTGCATAGTGAAAATAGCAATGAATTTGAAATCGGAGGTCTAAAGTTGAACCCAGCTTTTAAGGAAGGAAGGAAACAAACACTTAATAAGCACTTTACAAATATTAATTCATTTGATGCTCACAACAACCCTGAGAGGTAAATGCTACTTTTACAGATGAAGGAAATGAGGTAGACAAAGGTCAACTGACTTACCCAATGTCACACATTAAGTGTCTAGGGTCAAATTTGAACTCAGTTTTTCTTGACTCCAGGCCCAGTACTGTCTGCTGCACTACTTAGCAGCTTCTACTTCTTGATTAATTGCACCATGCTGCCTGTAAAATAGGAAGGAAGGAAGGAAGGAAGGAAGGAAGGAAGGAAGGAAGGAAGGAAGGAAGGCTTTTGTTTCCTCACAAACTGGGGATAAAGGCTACATGGTCTCTTAGTTCCAAGTCCCTACCAACACCTTAGGATCTGTGGTAAGTACAATAACAGTAGGTGACTTACTTTGTGCCTTCCTTTTACTTTAACTGTACCTTTGGTTCTTAATATGTAGACTCCCCTTTCAGTGAGTGGTTTAGAGGAGATAATACCAGTGTTTGAAAGGTCCTTTTGGGCAGAGGCATAGCTTAAGAACCAATATTTACAAAATACAGATCAGTCTGATGAGTGCCTGTAATTCTACCTATACAGGTAATTAACAGAAATAGATAACACCAAAAAATAAAAAGAAAAGAAAAAAAAGACAAGAAAATAGGTAAGTGGCCAAAGAAGAGGAACAAAAAGTTTTCAAAAGAAGAATTGCAAACTCTAAACAACACAAGAAAGACAACTCTAAATCACTAATAAGAGAAATGCAAATTGAAACCACTCTGATGTATTTCCTCTCCTCCAGTAAATCGGCAAAGATACAAAAATGGGAATAGTCAGTGCTAGAGGGTTGTGGAAAGACAAGTATACTGATGCATTGTTACTTGTCTGAAGTTGTCTAACCATTCTGAAAAGCAATTTGTAATTATGCCAAGAAAGTGATGAAAATATCCATATCGTTTGACCCAGAAAACTCAATAATTGGTGGGCATACACCCTGAGGTTGTTCTTGTTGATGTTTGTCCTTTGTTCTATTTTTTTTTTTTTTTTGCTTTTTGGAGGGCAATTGGGATTAAGTAACTTGCCCAAGGTCACACGGCTAGGTTTTGTGTGTGTGTGTGTGTGTGTGTGTGTGTGTGTGTGTGTGTGTGTGTGTTACGTGTCTGAGGCCAGATCCGAACTCAGGTCCTCCTGACTCCATGGCCAGCACTCTAATCAGTGCACCACCTAGCCACCCCTTTTCCTTTGCTCTTGAAGAGGACAATAACCTTAGGGAGGTGATATCATGACTTGCAAGTGGGCTGGATTTAAGTGAGGAGGGGCTGGTGCAAAGTCACAAGCCTCACTTTTTCCTCTGGAGCCATCTGAGTACAGTGGCAGGATACAGATCAAGATGACTTGGAGATAGACCTCACCAGGACAAAGCCAGAAGGCAGAGTTCCCTGTGCGTCAAAATATTTATAATAGTGCTTTTTTATGATCAAAAAGAACTGGAAACAAAGTATATATACATCGATTGCAAGCTAAGTAAACAAACTATAGTAAATGAGTGAAATAGAATATCATCCCACCATAAGAAATTCTATATGTAGGGGGAAGGGCCAAGATTGTGGAGAGAAGCCAGGAAGTTGCCTGAGCTCTCCCCAGTTTGCCTCAAAAACAACATTAATCAAACCTCTAAGTGAATTCTGGAGTAACAGAACTTACAAAAAGATAGAATAAAACAATTTTCTAGCTTAAGGTAACTTAGAAGGACTTCAGGAAAGGTCTGTCTCACTTGAGTAGAAGGAGAGCACATCCTAGTGCAAAGTTTCCAGGCAAGCTAGCAGGATGCTCTTAGCTATAGCGCAGATCAGTGCACAAGACCCCTTGGTCCTGGCTCAGCATGCTAGTAGCACAGCAGGCTAGCTGTGAGGCCTCCAGCCCCAGGACAAAAGGCAAACTACTAGTACCAGAACCCAGAGTACAACAGGCATGACTAGGCTGGGTCACCACAGTACAGGGGGTAAGCACCTGAGACCTTGATGCAGAAAACCAGTGACCAGGCCACAGGTTTCTAGCACAAGAAGCTTGGGATAGTGCCCTCCTATGGCCCAGAAACAGAGCTCAATTGTAACGGCATGAAATAGGCTTAAAAAGAAAAAGGAAAAGGGGTGGAGTCAAGATGGCAGAGTAGAAGCAGGACCTCCCCGCTTCCACCTTCCCCAATCCATGTAAAAAGGGGACTCTAAACAAACTTTGGAGCTGCAGAACCCACAAAATGAATCGGCCAGAGCAGTGCTCTGGGAGGCCAGCCCAGCCGCACTCCAAGGCTTTAGCCCCATGGCGGGCCTGACCAGCCACCAGCCAGAGGGACTCCAGATCAGCAGCAGCTGTGGCTGTTTGCAGATTTATCAACACATAGATGCGAAGGACAAGGTGAGAGGCCAGTGCAGTCTGGACTTTGGGACCCAGGAAGTGGGAGTGCGTGGCTTTTACCCCCGGAGCGAGAAACTGCTGAGACGCCAGCAGAGCCTGCCAGCGCCATGTGGCGGCTTCAGCTCCTGGCCTGCAGAGTGTAGGGGGACCAAGCACCAGTCTGAGGGGTCATCGCTCTTGCTTTAACCTGCTTGGATCTGGATTGCAGTCTAGGGTGGAGGTCCTGGGGTGTGTGTCCAGCTTGCCAGTGTGTGGAGACCTCAGAGAGGGCATCCAACTAATACCTCTGGCAACTGAGAAAACCCCAGCATTTGGGATGAAAGCTCCCCTGTCTGGTGGCAGACTCCTACTGTGGCAAAAAGCCCAGGGGTCAAGTGACTGAGGGGTGACATGACCAGGCAAAATAAACAAAGCAGACAGAAGATTCCAACATTACACTCCTATTTGGGGGACAAAAAGGAGCAAAGCACGGAACAGGAGGAAGACGTGCAGTCAGAACTCCTACACCAAAAGCTTCAAAGGAAAATACAAGCTGGTTACAGGCCATAGAGGATCTTAAGAAGCAGGTAAGAGAAGTGGAGGAAAAATTGGGAAGAGAAATGAGAACAATGCAAGAAAATTATGAAATGAGAGTCAACAGCCTGACTGAGGAAAATAATACCTTAAGAAACAGACTGACTCAAATGGCAAAAGAGGCTCAAAAAGCCAATGAGGAGAAGAATGCCTTAAAAAGCCGAATTTGCAAGATGAAAAAAGAATCTCAAAAGCTCACTGAGGAGAATCATTGCTTCAGAATTAGATTGGAGCAAATGGAAGCTAATGACTTGATGAGAAATCAAGATGCTGTTAAACAGATCCAAACAAATGAAAGAATAGAAGGCAATGTGTAATATCTCATGGGAAAAAAACACTGACCTGGAAAATAGATCCAGGAGAGATAATTTAAAAATTATTGGACTACCTGAAAGCCATGATCAAAGTAAGAACCTAGAAATCATCCTCCAGGAAATTCTCAAAGAAAACTGCCCTGATGTTTTAGAACCAGAGGGCAAAACAGAGTTTGAAAGAATCCACCAATCACCTCCTGAAAAAGATCCCAAAAAGAAAACTCCTAGAAATATTATAGCCAGGTTCTGGAATTCCCAGATCAAGGAGAGAATATTACAAGCAGCCAGGAAGAAACAATTTGAATATTGTGGAAACACAATCAGGATAACCCAGGATCTGGCAGCTTCTACACTGAGGTATCAAAGGGCTTGGAATATGATATTCCAGGGGTTAAAGGAGCTGGGATTAAAACCAAGAGTCACCTACCCAGCAAAACTGAGTATCATGTTTCAGGGGAAAATATGGTCACTCAGTGGAATAGAGGACTTTCAAGCATTCTTGCTGAAAAAAAACAGAGTTGAATAGAAAATCTGACATTCAGATACAAGAAGCATAAGAAGGTAAACAGGGAAATGAAATCATAAGGAACTTATCAAAGTTGAATATTAACATACCTACATGGAAAAACAATAATTGTAACTTATGAAACTTTTCTCAGTAGTTGAAGGGAATATATATATATATATATGTCTATATATGAGGTTATATGGGCATATGAATACATATGTGAATGTATGTATACATGTTTACGGGTATACATAGATAGAGGGCACAGGACCAATTTAACAGGAAGGGATGATACTCAAAAGGTGAAATTAAGAGGGGAGAGAGAAATATAATGAGAGGAGATGGGGAGAGACAGAATGGGGTAAACTATCTCATATAGAAGAGGCAAGGGAAAATGGTCACAATGGAGGGGAAGAATAGGAAGGCAAAAGGGAATGGTTCAACCTTATTTCCATTGAACTTGGCTTGAGGAGGGAATTAAATACACACCAAATGGGGTATCTCACCCTCCAGGAGAGTAGGAGGGGAAGGGGATGAGAGGGGGGATAATGGAAGGGAGGGCAGGCTGGGGGGGAATGGAAGTTGGAAGCATCCACTTTTGAAAAGGGACAGGATCAAAGTAGAGAATGGAACAAGTGGGAGGTGAGATAGGAGGGAGGGAAATATAGTCAGTCTTTTACAATATATCTACTATGTTATTGTTTTGCATTAGCCACACATGTACAATCTATACTGAACTGCTTATCTTCCCAGTAAGGGTGGGTGACAAGGGCGGAAGGGAATGAATCTGAAATTCAAAGTTTTAAAATCAAATATTTAAATATATATGTATATATACTATTATTAATACTATTTTACATCTAATTGAGAAATTAGATATACAGGCACTGGGTCATAGAGATCCACTGGAAAAGTCAAAAGGGGTATGGAAGAAAATATGGGAGAGAGCAGATTGGAGGAGGGGATATCCTGTGGGACTGCTATTTTGGGGAGGTGGGTAGGGGAACAACGGGGAGAAAACTTGTAACTCAAAATCTGGCAGAAATGAATGATGTAAATCAGAAGCTAATAAAGTATTTGAAAAATAAAAAAATTAAAAGAAAATAATACAAAAAAGAAAAATACAAAAAGAAAAAAAAATAAACAGAGAAAAGCCCTGACCATAGAAAGCTACTATGGTGACAGGGAAGATCAAAACCCAAACTCAGAAGAGGACAATAATGTCAAAATGCCTAAATGAGATGACTCAAAGGGGAACATGAATTGGTCTCAAAACCAAAAAGCTTCCTTAGAAGAGGATTTTAAAAATCAAATAAGGGAGGTAAAAGAAAAATTGGGGAGGGGGGAATGAGAGCTATGCAGGAAAGAATCAACAACTTGGAAAAGGAAGGACTAAAATTGATTGAAGAAAACCATTCCTTAAAGAAAAAAAAACATCATCCTACAATACGTTGTTTACAAGAAACACATTTGAGCAAAGAGATACACACAGAGGAAAGGTAAAAAGCTGTAGCAGAATATATTGTGCTTCAGCTGAAATACAAAAAAAAAGAAAGAAAGAAAATAGGGGTAGCAATCCTGATGGCAAGCAAAAAAAACAAGTCTAATTAAAATAGATCAGGAAGGAAATTACATTTTGCTAAAAGTTACCATGCACAATAAAGTAATATAAATACTAAACATATGCACCAAGTGGTACAGTATACAAATTCTTAGAGGAGAAGTTAAATGAGTTACAGAAAGAAACACTTCAATGGGGGACCTCAGCTTCCTCTTCTCAGAACTAGATAAGTCTAACCACAAAATAAACAAGAAATCAGTTAAGGAGGTGAATAGAATCTGTTAAAAGTTAGATATGATAGATCTCTGGTGAAAAGTGAATGTGAGTAGAAAGGAATATACCTTTATCTCAGTGGTACATAGAACCTACATAAAAAATGTTCATGTATTAGGGCATAAAAACCTCACATTCCAATGAAGAAAGGCAAAATTTTTTAATGCTTCCTTTTCAGATCATCATGCAACAAAAATTACATGTAACAAAGGGTCATAGAAAGATAGATTAAAAGTTAACTAGAAATCAAATATTCTAATTCTAATGAATGAAATCATAGAAACAATCAATAATTTCATCAAAGAGAATGACAATAATGGGACAGCATGCCAAAATTTATGGGATGAAGTCAGCAGTTCTTATGGGAAATTTTATATCTCTAAATGCTTACATGAATAAAATACAGAAAGAGCAGATAGATAAATTGGGTATGAAACTTAAAAAGCTTTTAAAAAAAGAACAAATTAAAAATCCCCAATTAAGTGTCCAGTTAGAAATTCTGAAAATCAAAAGACAGATTAATAAAATTGAAAGTAAGAAAATCATTGAACTAATAAATTAAACTAAGAGTTGGTTGTATGGAGGGAAAGTAATAAAATAGACAAATCTTTGGTTAATTTGATTTTTTTAAAAGAATAAAACCAAATTACCAGTGTTAAAAAGAAAAAAGATGAATTCATCACCAATGAAGAGGAAATTAAAGCAAAATTAGGTCTATATGTCAAAGAGATCATAAAAAGGGGGAAAGGAACCACATGTACAAAAATATTTATAGCGGCCTTTTTGTGGTGGCAAAAAAATTGGAAATTGAGGGGATGCCCATGAATCAGGGCTGAACAAGTTGTGGTATTGTTGAACATATATATATATATACATACATACACACACATACATATATATGCATATATGTATACTATTGTTCTATAAGAAATGATGAGCATATAGATTTCAGAAAAACCTGGAAAGACTTACAGGAAATGATGCTGAGTGAAATGAGCAGAACCAGCAGAACACTGTACACAGTAACAACAACATTGCATTATGATAGATTATGGTAGAATTAGTTCTTTTCAGCAATGCAATGATCCAAGACAATTCCAAAAGACTCTTGATGGAAAATCCTATCCTCATCCAGATAAAAAGTGTTTGAATGCAGATTGAAGCACACTATTTTCACTTTTTTTGTTTTGTTTTGTTTTTCTTTCTCATGGTTTCTACCTTTTGTTCTGATTCTTCTTTTATAACATGACTAATGTGGAAACATGTTTGACATGATTGTACACATATAGCCTATATCAGATTGCTTGCTGTCTTGGGAAGGTGATGGAAGGAGGGAAAACAAATTTGGAATGCAAAATCTTATTTTAAAAAAAGTGAATGTTGAAAACTGTCTTTACGTGTATTTGGAAAAATACTAGCATGTGGAAAAAAAGAAATAATGTATGTAAAGAATAAAGAGAAACATGGGAAGACATCAACTGATGGAAAGTGAAGTAGGCAGGATTAAAAAACCCCAACAATATGCATGGGATCTGCAGCAATGTAGACAGAGAGGAAACAATTGAAAAAAGAAGAAAATAGAAATTGAATGTTGAGTTTGAACAATTGATGATCAAGTTTGACCCCAAAGAAGATATGAGAATATGAACAGCCCTCTCTTCTTTGCAGATGTGAGAAACTTTGGGTATTTGAATATACTTTCTGACTCAATAGATTGCTGTACTGCCTCTTTGCTTTTTCTCTCTTTTTTAATCATTTTTATTATTTATTATTTTATATACTATTATTCATTATATAGTTACATATTAAATATATTTATTATATATTATTATCCATTATGTACTTTTTTATTATTTCTTACATGGCTCTCTAGAGAGGGAAGGGATATATTCAGAAATGAACATGATGGAAAAACAAAAATATCCATAAAATTTAATTTTTTTATTAAAACATATATATAAGAATGTCTCCCTATAATGTTGTCTGATTGGAGATGGAAAGTTGTCCTAATTCAGAGTTTCCTGACTTTTCTTTGGCAGCAGGGCCAGGCTTCTCTGGTTCTGGCCACCTGGCCACCTCCTTCCCTCTTCTACCTCCCCCTTAGCCATAGGCACTAACAGACAATCTCTTCCTCAGAGATGACAGCTGCTGCCTCAGATTCTACATGGGGCAAAGAGGTGGCCAGGTGGCTGTCCTTTCAGCCTTAGCAAGGCACTTAGAATTCTTCTCAGTCTCAAAAAATTACCTTAGAGCTCAAATTGTTAGAGCAGATAATAACAGGAACTCTCCATGGTACTCTCTTCCTTGCTGAAGGCTTTCCCAAGTGGTCAGATAATCTAACAACTTTCATGCCCTCTTCCCACCAAGGACCTTAGGCTCTTACAGCTTCACTTCTCTCTCTTGTATCATGCCCTTTACCCTATAATAACAACCTGCTTCAACTAAACAAATGCCCATTATGTACCGACTGGGTGCAAAGGATTTCATGGAGTGCTGGGAATACAAAAATAAAAAATGATAGTACATAAGTCTAAGGAGCCTAGATTCTCACAAAGGGATATGACATATATAAATTAGTATGGCACAAAGTAGAGCATTAGCGACAAAAGAGAGGTCCAGACAAACTGCTTTGAAAAAGTGGAAAAGGGGGATATCATTTTCACCTGAGCAATAGTAGGGGAAGGAGGACAAGAAAAGGTCAGGGAAGGCTTCCTGGATGAGGCAGCATCTGAACTAAGCCTTGAAGGACTCATCAGATAATCAGTCAATGCATTTATTTCTGTTATTGTTAGTTATTATTTTTCTTGTTGTTATTTTATTATTGTTGTTCAGTTGTGTCCAATTCTTTGTGACCTCGTAGACCATACTGCCTGTGGGGGTTTTCTTCATAAATATACTGGAAGTGATTTGCTATTTCCTTCTCCAGTAGATTAAGACAAACAGAGGTTAAGTGAGTTGCCCAAGGTGACACATTCAGTAAGTATGTGAGGCCAGATTTTAATTCAGGTCTTCTAGACTACAGGCCCAGGGCTCTATCCACAGTGTCATCTGGCTGCCTCCTATGCATTTATTAGGCATCTATTACATGACATGAACTTTGCTAGGCACTGGGGAAACAAAGACAAAATAAAATAGTGTCTGCCCTCAGGGAGCTTACATTCTCCTGGAAGGGAAGGACTTCAATAGACAGAATAGAAAGAGAAGGTGTAAAGTTCCCTGGTATAGCAACTGGCAATGGGTTTGGAGGGACCTGCATTCTGCTACTTACTGAGAGCAGCACCCTGAGAAATACACTTCATCTTTCTAAGACCCACCTGAAAAATTAAGAGGTTGTAGTCAATGATCCCTATGGTCGCTTCAAGCTTTAAGTCCTTTGGTACTCTGACCCACCCCAAAGTAAAGACCCTCTATTTGAATTGTGGCCTTTGCTAGTAAAGTGACTTTGCATGAGATACTTAATCTCTCTGAGCTTCAGTGCCCTCATCTGTAAAAGGGGATAATTAACACTTTCACAGCCTTTCTTACATGACTGTTGGGGAAAGCACCAAAGGTCTGGAGGTAGAAGTCAGGTTAAGAATCAGAGCAGAGAGTACACGTATGTATGTTTTTAAACAAATCTTATCACTTCCATGAGCTGGAGTTTCTGAATCTCTAAAAGGATGAAGTTGAAATAGATGATCTCTGAGGTCCCTCTAAGGTCTAACTCTATGATTCCATGACCCTATCAAAGTACTTCAACTTGTCTGGACCATAGAAGACACAAAGGGAAGCACTGTAAAACAATTGTCACAGATCTAGTACTAGAATGGACCACAGAAGCCAACAGTCCCATTTTAGAGAGGTAACTAAGACCCAGAGACAAGGAAGGATTTGTCCAAGGTCACAGAAGTAGTAAATAGAAGATATGGCATTTGAACCCAGATTCTCCAACAACAAATCTATTGGTCCTCCCATTACACCATGATTGTTGTGGGCCTGAATGTAGGCTAAGGAGTTGAAACTTTACTTGGTAGGTCATGAGGAATGAATAGTTTCTGTTGGAATAATTCTACTATCCCTGCCCCCAATTTTTTGCATCAAAAGACAGAATGGAAAAATTGAAATCATCCAAAGATGTGGTATCCCGGGCCCTAGGGTAGGACAGTATATAAAAAATTTATTCAGAATTCATTTATATGTCATTCTCCATATTAAGTATTCCCCTGCCTCAGGCAAGAGAGCGATCTTAGGCCATTGCCCCCCACAGGCTTCTCCCACTATCTTCCAACTCTCATTTGGAGAATATAGATAATTCACAAAATTATTGGTGAGAACGTCCGTCTTTATTATGGATGGGACGAATCCACTTTAGGGGAGTTTGATTGAATACCCAGTAGTCACAATTAGTCTTCATTGAATACGGAATACAAATATGAAAAATCAGAGAAGACAACCAGATTGTGAAAAATCTTGCAAATTTGTTTTTGCCATGCTGTTAAATTCCTTTTCTGATTAAAATAATTCATCACTTATCTATAGCAAGCAATTCTGGGTGGCTATCGATATATAAATCTGCCTTGGAAAATATGCACCAACTTAAAATGGTTTTTAATAAAAATATATTATTTTAAGCTGACGATTGGATTCCAACTGCTACTGTACTACAATGGGGAGGGGATGCTGCACTGTGAATATGTGGATGTTTCCCAGGAAATAAATTAAGAAAAAACAGGATCCACAGATAACTAGAAATTTTGATACACATTCATATTGCTTGCTTTTGCACAGAGATGCATTCTTCTTAATATTTTTTGGCAAAGTCACCTGAATTGCTCCTAAGAGCTCTGTCTTCTATAGTTGGTTTAGCATCCCAGAAAAATCTTCATCATTTAAATCACCCAGGGAGACAGTTAACAGGAATGGGGTAGGTCAAAGGACGACTTCTTGGGAATTTTGAATCTAGATGTGCAGGGTCCTTGGAAACCCATAAACCATCTCTTAGAGATTGCTTTGGCACAAGGTCCTGGGGTTACTCTTCAGGAAGGATGTTTCCAGAAAAGTCAGCTAGTCAGCAAACATTTATTGAGCACCTAGTCTGTGCCCAGAGTTGTACCAAGCACTGAGGATGCAAAGAAAGGCCAAAGACAGACTCTGCTATCCAGGAATTCAGAGTCTAATCATGGATGCAGCATGAAAAACAACTATATGCAAACACGCTATATACAGAATAAATTTGAAATAATAATCAGAGAGAAGATATTAGCATTTAAAGGGAATCATGTAGAAGGTGATGTTTTAGCTGGAATTCGAAGGAAGCTCTTCTGTAAAGTGAAAAGTTGGACTAAATCAGGAATTCTTCAGTTTTTGTATTATGGGTCCCTTTAGTAAGGTAATGAATTAATCCTATGGACACTTTCTTAGAATAATATTCTTAAATGCATAAAATAAAATATATGAGATTACAAAGGAAACCAATTATATTGAAATATAATTATCAAGGTAATATTTTAATAAATAAGTTCATAGGCCCAAGGTTAAGAACCCTGGACTAGATAGTAACTAAGGTGCCTTCCAGGTTTAATAGTCTATATTCCTTGTAAGGCTCCTTCCACTTCAGACAATCTATGGCCTTTTTTGTCAACTCCAGTCTCTGATGGAACCCTCAGTTCTCTTATCCTCCTAGCTGGCACCCCCTTGAAGTCACCTGCCAATACCAGCAGCACCAGCCATACCACCATGGTAATATATTTCTGTGTTGCATAGATTACCAAACTTAACCTCAGGAAGTGGTTGTTCAGTCATTTCAAACATATCTGACTCTCCATGGCCTCGTTTAGGGTTTTCTTGATAAAGATGCTGGAGCAGTTTGCCACTCCCTTCTCTAGCTCATTTTACAGATGAGGAAACTGAGGTAAACAAGGTTAAGGGATTTGTCTACAGTCCCAAAGCTAGTTAGTGTCTGAGGCTAGATTTGAACTCAAAAAGATGAGTCTTCCTGATTTCACACCCAGCACTTCATCCATTGTACCACCTGGCTGCCCCAAACTTAGGAAAACCTGTGTTCCAATCCTGCCTCTGATACCCACTAGCTGTGTAACTTTGGACAAATCCCTTAATCTTTTGCTGAGCCTCAGTTTCTTCATCAATAAAGTGGGGACAATAGTGCCTTACTACCTACCTTAGTAGTAGTAAGTATAAAAAGAGATGGTGTATTTAAAATGCTATGTGAATGTTAGTTGTTAGTGCAAATATCTTATATTTATAAGCTGTTCAGTTGTTCAGTCATGTCTGACTCTTTGCAACCCCATGGACCAAAGTATGCCAATACCGTCCATGGGGTTCTCTTGGCAAAGATTCTGGAATGGTTTTCCATTTCCTTCTCCAGTAGATTATGACAAACAGAAGTTAAGTGACTTGCCCAGGGTCACTAAGCTAGTAAATGCCTAAGGCTGGATTTGAACTCAGGTCTCGCTGACTGTAGGCCCAAAGCTCTATCCCACTGAGACATCTAGCTAATATTTGTATAGCACTTTATAATTGCCTTTCAAACAAAATTAACAATTAATAACAAATCACATTTTATAATGCTTCTAAAATTTGCAGAGAACATTCCTCACAATATCTTTATGGGGTAGTTGGTACAAGTATAATTATCCACATTTTTTTAAGCAAAAGGTTAAACAACCAGTTATTTTGTGTGGGTGCCAAATATCTGAGGCAGGAACCGATCCTGGGTCTCCCAACGCCGGGGCTGGCGCTCATACTCACTGCGCCACCTGGCCACCCTGTTATCCATATTTTACAGATGAGAAAACAGGCCTGGGAAAATAAAGTGAAAAACAAGGTGATATAGTTATTAAGTGCCGAGACTAGAATCCAAATCCAGGCCTTTTTACTCTAAGTGCTCTTTCCATTTTATCAAGCTACATCCAAAGATGGTCAGAATTTATTCCCTCTCTTTTTTATTGACTACTCATTATATTTCTCTGTGGGGCTTACAGCTTTGTTGTGGATGTGCAAGACCTTATTTTGAGGTCATTCAGGATGGAAGAACTGATATAGTAGAAAGATTAAACTGGAATTGAAATCAGAAGAGTTGGAACTGGGGTCACTTCATCTATGTGCCCTCAGTGAACTCATCTAAAGAAATGGGTATATTGGATTCTAAGCTCCCTTCCAATTCGAAATTGCAGGGTCATGAATGAGAGCCAGTTGTATTCATTTCGCTTTGCAAATAGGATGAATGAAATCTTATCTCCATGTCAATATTATGATTCCTTATGAAAGCATGGAAGAGCAAGCTTAGACTTGTTATGCTTGGCTCTAGGAGACATAATTGGAATCAGTGGGTACAAGTTGCAGAGATGCTAATTTTGACTTGACAGAAGAGATAACTTCCAACTAGAGCTGTCCCAAAGTGAAATAAGCAACTTTTGCCACTTGGGAAAGATATTATAGAGGACTTTAGAAGTCAAATAGAAGATTTCCTATTGGATCGTGTAGGTAATAGGGAGCTATTGAAGTTTATTGAATAGAAAAGTGACATGGTCAGACACACTTTGGAAAGATTACTTTGACATCTGAGTGGAGTGAAGAAACATTTGAGGCAGAACAAGCATCAAGCAAGTCCAGGGAAGAGGTGATGTAAGAGAAGTAAAGGGAGGATATGTGAGAGATATTTCAAAGATAAATTGATTGGATATGGGAGAAGGGGAAAAGAGGTGAGAGAGTAGGGAGCTGAGGATGGAACTGGGGTTGAGATTCTGAGGTGAGGAGAAGGATGGTAGTTCCCTCAACAATAATAGGGAAGTTGGAATGCGGGGAAAAGATCATGAATTCAGTCTTGGATGTGTCGAGGTAGAGGGAAAGACTGAACCAGGTCCCAAACTCATTGATGAAAGATGGTGGTGTCCTGGTAGTTGGTAGACAACTTCTGGGAACTTGATTGGGTAGTAGGTATCAATTTGGTGAAGCTCAAAGGGAGAGAGATGATGATAGTAGAGAGAGAACCTAGCAATGGCAATGAGGATCAGGGAGTATTCTAAGAAAAGGAGACCAAGGAGGCTGCGTTATAGAGACTGGTCTCAGTGAGTGTAAGAAGATGGAAGGGGTAGAAAGTTAAAGATTTAAAGTAAAAGCAAGTCTGTTATCTTTGGAGAAGGCATTCAAAAAAACACAGTGTAAAGGGCAGGTAGCTTCAGTGGAATAATAGTGTTTGGGCTGATGGGTGTGGAAATAAAGGAGTGGTCAGTGAAGAATAGAGAACAGGGTTGGGACAATGACAATTTGGGTTTCAGAATAACTGGGATGGATAGGTAAAAATGGATGGGAATTTGTTAATTATTGAGGAATGAGTTCAAGTAAGTTATACACCACTCTTAGGGTTGGGTTAATAGCTGGAGCCATCCTAGGCATCAGGAAACAGTACATAGCTGGGAAGATGGACTGGGGGTGTGTCAGGGGGTACTCATATAGAAGCAAGAGGTGGAGTTGTAGAAGGACAGAGGGTTTACTGGAAGGAATCATGATAGAATGGCTGACTTAGGGTGAGGTGAGGAATGACTAAGAAGTTCCCTTACTTCCCTATCAGATGTCTCTTTCCTTACCCAGGAGGCATAGGGAAGGCAACTGGTGTGGAGGTGGTTAGCATGTAGCCATGGAAAGGACTCAATTTAGAATAAATTGATCTGTGTTCAAACTCCAGTTGTTCAATTTACTACCTGTGTGACCTTGGTAAAGTCACTAAACTTTCAGGGCCTTAATTTCATCTCTAATATGAGAGAACTGGATTATATTACCTCTAAGGTCCTTCCAGGATGAAAACTGTCATAAGAATCATTTGAAAAAAAAATGTAGTTTCTTACAATCCTTAAAGGGCTAAATACAAAATCACTTTTTATGTACAATACAAATAATGCAAGTGTAGCATTGTACAATAAGACAATATAGACCCTTATTAGATCTTATTTTATCTTATTACAATTAATAATTTATGCTTCCCCAATATTCTACCCCCACCTCAAAACTCCTAATGCTTGAGCTACCCGTACCATTGTTAAGTAAACAGCACCGAAATCATCAAATCTTTAAATGTATGAGTTTCATAGTTTTTGTTTCGCAAGATGGCAGATCATCTAGTCCATCCCCTGCCAATTTTACAGAACGGAAATTGAGAAACTCTCTCTTCTTCTCTACTTTGCCTCCACTCCCACCACCACCACCCACCAAAATCCAAGGAAATTGACCTAGTCTGGCCCTTCCCCTTAATGCTGATCACCACCACCATAATGGTTATTCACCATTTCTGATGATGAAATTAGTGTGGAGTAGTGTAAAAAGAAGCATACTATTTTTAACCCACCTGCTGAATATGAGAATAGATTGCGACTGAAATTTTCTCATGAATCTGATCCGTCTCTAAGTTGCTTCACATTTAATCATATTTACCTCCTTGCACTGAAGTATCATGTTAATTCTGTTTACTTCAGAGTA
>NW_027185694.1:32717982-32775038 GCF_028583685.1 Petaurus breviceps papuanus | reverse complement strand
TTTGGGTAAGGTTAAAAGGGGAGAAAACAGAAGTGACAGCATTGAGGATGTAATAGACCAAGCAGTCAGATGAAGCATATGAATTTTTTCATGTTCTAGCTAACAAAAACTGTCAAACAGATGAGCTATCTTAGTAAGTGCTTACTATTCATCTAACTACTGAAGCATTAGAATTCAGTCTTGCTCATAACCAGATCAGGGCTTTATAGAGGGAAGTTTCGGGTTGAGGAGGCCAATGGAGCAGTTGGATGTTCCAGGGCAAGGAGGCTCCAGGTTCTGAGGAAAGCTCCACGATGAGAGTGTGGTTTGGAAGGCCAGAAGCTGGGACCAGGGCTATGAGGGGAACAGAGGCCGACCTGGACCCTTCCACAAAACAGCAGGGGTTAGAGAGGGTGGATAACATTGGAGAAGTTGGTGGAGGATGACATAAAGGGTGAATGTAGAGGAATTGTTAAGAAGAAAGAGCACTTCTTCATCAGACACTGGTAAAAAGAAAGAGATCATAGGGAACATTGTAAGGAAGTATGAAATGAGAAGAGAGGAAAATGGAGCTTCTAGCAAGTAGCCTCAATTGAAAAGAGAAATTTCAGAACATCTGTCGTGGTGGGCAGGATGATAAATTAATTAGTGAGTCATAAAAGGATTGCCTTGCTGCAGAGAGGGCTCAGCTGATATCAGATACGGTCATATCAATGTGTAGTGGACCCAATCAGCACCATTGCATTGATTCCTTCATCTAGCTCCATTTAGTAGATAGGAGATGAGAGAGGATGAGGAACGTGGTAGCAGTCAAGCAGGTCTGGAGTCTGGCCAGGTGTAAGTAGTGACTAGACAAGAGCACCAGGGTTTCAAGGGTAAGGGATGGTGCAGGTTTGAATTGGTTAGCTAAAGGGTTGGGCCTGGAAGGGAGGAGATACAAAAAGTGGTAGTGACCTGTGGAAATAATGATAATAGAGAAATGGGAGGTCATGATGAGGATGAAAAATAGGTCTGAGAGAAATAAGGCAGAGGGAGAGATGAAATGACATGATTTGATGAATGTTCAGTTGTTTCAGTCATGTCCGACTCTTCATGCCCCCATTTGGGGTTTTCTTGGCAAAGATACTGGAGTAGCTTGCCATTTCCTTCTCCAGATAATTTTATAGATGAGGAAACTGAGGAAAGCAGGGTTAGGTGACATGCCCAGGGTCACACAGGTTAGGAAATATCTGAGGCCAGATTTGAACTCAGGAACATGAGTCTTCTTGGCCCAGCACTCCATCCACTGCACCACTTAGCTGCCCTTATTTGATGAATAGATAAAGGAATTTTAGAGTTCTTATTCATGGAAGTTCTTATTTTGTGTGGCCGTCACCATCTCTGAGTGTGGCTGAGGAGGGGTAAAGGAGTAGGAAGTCAAGTAGATTGAGGAAGTGGGAGGTTTAGCTGTTTGAACGACACTAACATGCATGCTTAAGTTCTCCAGTCTAAAGACAGGGGTTAGGCCATAGACTATGAGCTAAGCTATGAATTCATTGAGAAAGGAGAGAGGATGTGTTGGGAGCTGTCGGATAATAGCCACCAAGGTCTAGATTGGGTAAGAAATGTGTATGGTATGATCCTCAAGGGAGGGGAGGTTGCTGAACAGTGGTGGTAGAAAGGGAATGTGGAAGTGACAATAGAGAGTTTCACATTTTCCCTCTAAAACCAAAGTAGGTGTGAATGCTGGGAAGGGCAGAAGGAAATTATGAGAGAAAGTACTACTGATTCTGGAAAAGGTGGCCAGATTACAGGGTCACTGATTGTCTGTACCCCTTTTGTCTGTTCCTCTCAAACAGTTCATATGTATTTCACTTGATCCTTCCACCCACGCACTGATTACAGATTCATAATTATGCATTTTATACACACACATAAGTATATGTATACATATCAATGTGTATACATGACTATATGTACATACATGTACATGCATGTATCTGTGTATGTATATATACACATATATGTATATACATATGGATATATTCTGTCCATGGGGTTTTCTTGGTAAAGATAAGAGTAGTTTGTTACTTCCTTCTCCAATGGATTAAGGCAAACAGGGCTAAGTGACTTGCCCAGGTTCACACAGCTAGTTAGTGTATGAGTCTAGATTTGAATTCAGGTCTCCCTGAATCCAGGTCCAAAACTCTATCCACAGAGCCATCTGGCTGCCTCTATACAGAGTGTGTGTATGTATGTATATATGTACATATATGTGGGTGTATATATTTCTATATACCTATATATGTATTATATGTGTAAATAGGTGTGTATATATATATATATATATATATATATATATATATATATATATAAATGTATACACACACATACACACAGCCCCTCTCTTCTGACCTGGATTCCTTCCAGACCTAGGCTTCCAACACCTGCCCAACCCGGTTATTCCCAAGGAGGGTGACAAGTTCTAAATGGAATGGCCTTAACCAGGGATCCTGGCAGCTTGATGTGCCCTTTGCTGGGACTGTCAGATCCAGTGGCTGCTAATTGACCAATGTGCCTGCCTCCATGCAGCGATTAGCCACCGTACATTGACAGCCAGTTGACATTAATTATCTGTGAGTTAGTGGCATCTGAAAGCACAAACAGCAGTTTGTCATTGCAGCAAAACAGCCTCATTATCACTACCAGGCCATATATCAGGGCTCTGGGAGAAGAGGAAGTTTCTGAATTGAGGAGCAGTGGGAAGGAACTTCCATCACAAGCCCAATTCCCTAAGATATGCTTCACCAACCTGTCTCTTTCTTTTTAATACCTAATTCCACCCAATATCTTTTTCACAAACCCATGTCTCCCTTGCCACACCCAAATAGCCCCTCCATCAGCTTATCTCTCCATGGTAACCTGCCAAATAACCTCTTCCACAAACCTGTCTTTTGTTCAAGCCCCCTCAATATTTTCTCTACCAACTAATCTCTCCCTAAAGCCTTGCAAGCCTCTTCCAAAATTCCCTTCCCCAAAATATCTCCTCCATCAGCCTCTAATCCACGTCTGAAATGCCACCAGCAGAAAGTTGTCTTGGCTAAGGAATGTTAAAGATGCGAGTGTACCTGAGATGACTAATACATAGCATATTGACAAGCTGAAACACCACATAGAAGGAGGTAACCAAGACTGCAAAATGCCTAGAAAGTATGTCACTGTATTCCCTGGTTGAAATAATTGGGGCTGTTTAGGTTCAAGAAAAGAAGACTTATGGTAACACATTTAACTAAATTCAATGAAACAAGCATTTGTTGAATGCTTACTAGGTTCAGGATCCTGCGCTAGAAATCAGGAACGCAAAGATAGAAAGCAAAGTGTCCATGCCCTCAGGCATTTTCCACTCACCTAGGCATCTCTCTTAGGATTTTAGAGCAGAGAGGGATCTTGGTAAAAGAAGAGCCAGATTTTGAACCCAGGTCTTGTTTTGTTTTTTTACTTCAGATACATTAACTTATCACCTACATGGGTGATTCACGGGAAAGAAGAATCAGACTTCTGTGTAATTTTAGAGGACAAAGTTAAAGCCAATCATAGAATCTTCTAATAAAAATGATATGACTAAGAATTTTTATTAATAAATTATTAAAATAATTTATTAAACTAACACTGTTTTTCTATTATTAATGAATAAAAATAAGTAATAATAATATTAGCCTACATTTTTGTGATAGAATAAGGGAACCAGATTTAGAAGTAAGAGGGAACATAGAGGTGAACTAGGAGGCCATGGCCCTGAGATTTTAAATGAGTTGCCTTAAGAAATACAGGTCATGATAGGGCCATAACTAGAACTCCAGCGCCTGGTATAAATTCAGTTGAGACGTGTGTTGGGGAGAAGTTGGAATAGAGAAGATAATCCAACTAATTTAGGGCCAGTTTTATTGGGGGGAGGAAGAAGCAACCCATCCCCAAGAGAATTCAACCCTAGTCCCTCCAGTGCTGCCAAACTTTAATTGGTAATCTCCAGGAAATTGGGGTAGGGGCACAAAACAGGGGGATGTGGTGGGGAGGAAAGGCCCTGGGATAGTGCAGCCACCCAACCACCCAATATTAGCACCCTGGAGTAAAACTCTTCTCACGTTCTCATAGTTGGGGTTCTAGGCTATGAGTAGTTAAAAAAAGTTTCTAACGTACTTTCTTTTTTTTTTTAAAGCAATAGGGGTTAAGTAACTTGTTCAAGGTTACATGGCCAGTTATTTCTGGGTGTGGTGCTGAGTATCTGAGCCCAGATTTGATCCAGGTCATCCCGACACTGGAGCCAGTGCTCTTACTCGCTGAGCCACCTGGCCGCCCCTTCTAAAGTACTTTCATCAGAAGAATTTTTAAGGTAGAGAATCCAAATATTATCTCTATTTAGAGATAAGGCCCAGAGAAGTTAGGATAGAATGGGTAGAAAGGGGCAGGGGGCGGGGAGGATTTGGAACTGAAAATAAAAATAAAATTGAATAAAAATAATTTTTAAGAGAGAAGTTAACGTACTTCCTTGTGATCATACAGTTAGTGCAAAGGCAGGATTCAAAACCAGTTCTCTTGCTACTACACTTAGAAGGTCATAGATGCTCAAGATATCCCATTTCCCATGGAGCCTCCCCTAGTGATTAAGCTGTCCTTTATATATAACAGACCTAGTGATCGGCCATCCAACTTCTGTTTAAATGTTCCCAGTGACAAGAAATTCACTGACTCTGAAGACAATCCATTCTACTTTGGGACAAATCTAATCATTAGCAGGATCTTCCTTACTTTGAACTAAATGCAATCTAGACCCATCTCCCTTTATTTAATCCATCGTCCTTTCCAACCACTTCATATCTATTTTCTATATGAATATATATAGTTTATAGTATATATATATTAATATATAGTTTATATATGCTATTAGATATTATATATACTAATATGTACTATTATATATATATACACTATTTTATAGATGAGAGAGAGTATGTAGTATAGGCAGCTAGAAGGTTCAATAGATAGAGCTTTGGGCCTGGAGTCAGAAAGACCTGCGTTCAAATCCAAACTCAGATACTTCCCAGTTGTACAAATTGCTTTTTCCTGTTTGCCTCAATTTCTTCATCTGTAAAATGGGTTGGAGAAAGAAACGGCAAACCACTCCAATATCTCTGCCAAGAAAACAGCAAAAGAGGTCACACAGATTCAGACACAACTAAAAAACAAGAACAATATAGTGCAGAGTATTTCACTTCTGTCATTGTATCTTTAAAAATCCAACATGGGGCCAAGTACATAAATGGCCCTTAATGCTCACTGACTGATGGACTGTCTAGTGAGTCACCCTTACAATGAAAAGGCATCAGGACACACCACTTCCCAACATTAATAGATTTTGTAAAATTGTTAACTGAAGAAAAACAGTGTTTTAGGAAGCAGCTCCCTACAACAGCGCAACTCAATTCTGAGCTGCCATTCCATATTACAAATGTTTTACTTGATTTCTCAAGCTCAACATGCTCACAACAGAACTCTTCTTCCTCCACCCAGCTCTCCCTCTTCCCGTCTTCTTTATTTCTATCAATATCAGTGTCCTTCAAGTTATCATGGTCCACAATTTTACTGCCATCCTTGACTCTTTGCCCTACCCCTTATTTGTCAGATCCTATCTATTTTACCTCTACATTTGCCCAGGTAATAAGGCAAATAAAGCACTGAGCCTGGAGGAAGGAAGAACTGAGTTCAAATCCAGGCTCAGACACCTACTAGCTGTGTGACACAAAGCAAGTCATTTAACTGTTGCCTACCTCAGTTTCCTCATCTATAAATATGGGGATTAAAAATAGCACCTATTAAAGAGGGTAGGTGGCACAGTGAATAGAGCACTGGCCCTTGGAGTCAGGAGGACCTGAGTTCAAATCTGGACTCAGACACTTAACACCTACTAGCTGTGTGACCTTGGGCAAGTCACTTAACCCCAATTGCCCTGCCCTACCCCCCTTCAAAAAGAAAAAAAAATAGCACCTATCTCTCAGGGTACTTGTGAAGAAAAAATGACATGGTATTTATGAATTCTCTGTAAACCTTAAAGCTCTCTACAAATATTGTGATTATTTCTGTTAGTCAACCTTTTCTCTGTACTCTCTACTTCTACAGTCATCTCCCTAGTTCAGATCCTTATTACCACTCATGAGAACTACCCTGACAGCCTCATTTCCCAACTTACTGTCTCCTCCCTGTGTGATCAGTTCGCCACAGACCTATCAAATCAATGTTCTTAAAGCACAGTTTGTACCAATTTATTCTGCTGTTCCAGAAGTCTCAGTGATTCCATATTGGAAGTAGGATCGGCCATAAACTCCTTCGTCTGATATTTAAAGCCCTTCATGATCAGGCACCAGTCTGTTTTTCCAGATTTATTTCACTTCATTAGGTACCCTCCATTCCAACCACACTGGTCAACTTGCTGTTCCTCATACACAAAACTCCATCTCTAACCTCTTTGACTTTGTATGGCCATAACAAGTCAGCACCCATTTAATGCCCCTCTTGTTGGCACAGTCCAGTGCTCAGAGTGTGGAAAGGGATTTGCCCGCCTATTAGAGGCATAAGAATTAAAGCTGGAGTCCTCTTCCTCCTCCTCCTCACCATCATCATGCACACTTATGTTTAAATTCTGAGTGGGGTCTTAGTGACTAGAGCAGAGGCAGTAAAAATGAGATTCCAATCCCACATTTGACACTGAATTTTAGGCAACTCCCTAAGATATCCATGAAATTGTAGAGAGATTTTGAGGGAATCTCAACAGGGATGAAATCACAGGTCCTTGAAGTATTAAAACATTGATTGAAGCACATAATTGAACCATAGGCAAAATGCTTACCAACAACCTTATAAGTGGAAACTAGGTTCCAAGGTAGATAAAATATAAGCTACAGAAACTTAATAGACACCTATAATTGTAATAGGGCTGGGCTGGGCTGGGCTGAACTGAGCAGCTAAGGACTGCTTGGATACCTAACAGACCCAAGATGTAAAGACCTGACATTTCTTGGTAATCCCAGGGACCCTGGAGATTTGCAAATGACAATCAGGTGATTAGGGGCAGAGCAGAGGTACCAGCTAGTTAGAGGACAAAAAATAAAATACAATGACATCTTGGAAGGAAACTAGGGAGACAGGCTAACTACAACCTTCCCAAGAATACTAAACTCAAGTTTCAGATATACCTAGAGACAGTAACTCACAGCTGCCTTTGAAGCATCGTTTCTCAGAACAAAAGAAAGGAGAAAGTGTATTACTCTTTTCTGGGCACCAATAGGTACTTTATCCCCACCCCCACCCCTGAAAAAAAGGAGCAGTAGAAAAGTACTGAGTCTTAGTGGAATTGATGAAAGAGGAAAAGTAATTGTTGATTGGGCCTGGGGCCTTACAGTTCAGAGGCTAAAGCCTGTAGTCTCTAAAAGAGTCTGAAGAGCTGAGGGATGAATAGGCCAGCAGCTTAAAATTAGAGTTGGGCTAAAAGGGTCTTTAAAGGTTTTGTTATTTTTTTCTCTTCTCTTTTACATTATGTTGCAGAAGCTTTCAGGTAATCATCTCAATGCCTTTGTTGTGAATAGGGCTGCTGCAGCTGCTGCCAAGACCCCTCTAAGTGAATTGTTTGGATAAAGTGCTTAACCTCTCCACAGCACTCTGCATTAGCAGTAATGAACAAAGATTAAAAGTGGACACAAGGTCTAAAATGGGCTGGTCTCTGGGGATTGACAGAAGGACATCATAGTAAAGAGCTTCATCTGAGTGTAAGGCGGTATGACATTCTTATTAAATGATGTTATTGGGCCAACGTTATGTATAGTATTTCGCTATCGCATCATTCATAGTTTTGCTTTATGTTATTTTGAAAGAATATTCCAATGATGTTTTTAAATGTCTCTCCCTTTTCTCTCCTTGGAAATAGAGCTAGCAAGTCAACCTCCCTGGGCTTCAGTTAGCTAATTAGTAAAAGGAAGGTAGCAATGCCTTTCCTAACTTCTTCATGGGCCAATTTTGAGGACAAAAAGCATTTTATAAGTTATAAAGGATCACATAAATGTCACTTTTCATAAACTTATTTAAAGCATTAACAGTTGAAAACAACTCAATGTGCTGCACCTCTTTACACTGTAATGAAAGTGTCCAGGGGCGGCCAGGTAGCACAGAGAGAGAGTAAGCACACCAGCTCCAGTGTCGGGATGACCTGGGGGATAGAATCCAGGCTCCGACACTTAGCACCCACCCAGAAACACCTGGCTGCGTAACCTTGAGCAAGTTACTTAACCCCAATTGCTTAGGGGTGGCCAGGTAGCACAGCGAGTAAGAGCACCAGCCCCGGTGTCAGGATAACCTGGAGATCGAATCCAGGCTGAGATACTTAGCACCACACCTAGAAATAACTGGCTGTGTAACCTTGAGCAAGTTACTTAACCCCGATTGCTTTAAAAAAAAAAAGTGTCCAGAAATAAAGTTTTTACCTAAAGCAATAACTCTCTCAACTGTTAAGGTTCTTAACCTGGGGTTGATAAACAGACTTAAAAAAAACTTTATAATTGTATTTTATACAATTGATTTCCTTTGTAATATTATTTTATTTTGTGCATTTAAATACAATTTAATAAATACAATTTAAATAAATACAAATTAGTTTGAGAAGGGGTCCCTAGGTTGCACAAGACTGCCAAAGGGGACCAGGACATAAGAAAAAGAGAAGAGGCTCTTTTCTATAGAATAACATTTTGAGAACTGTCAGTGGAAGAGAGGAAATGGAGGAAAGTCTGGTGACGAATATTATCTGAACAACAGATCATGAAGCTGGAAGTGAGCCAATAGCCATCTAGTCCAACACCTTCATTTTACATGGTGGTTGTCCTCTGTTCTCAAAGAGAACCAAAATGGCATCACTATGTTGGAGTCAAGGTACGGTGTGTCCAGCTATGGCTGATCAAACCAAAGGAGCTCACAAGACTCTACCAGAGATTGGGTACAAATAGTTCACATGAAGCTTTGGAGTGGAGATGTCTCTAAATTTGCATATCTCATGTTTCTTTTGAGCTACTGCAATTCTGTTTTGTTCATGGAGCGCAGCACCTTCTCTGACGAGGGTATGCCATGCTGGGTGGTCCTGTGCCAGTGTCTCCCACGTCACACAATCAATTCAGCTAGACTTTGAGACTGTCCTTGTAGTGCTTCTTGTGACCTCCATGTGAACGCCTGCCTTGTGTGAGTTCTCCAATCTTTTAGGCAAATGTACATTTGCCATTTGAACAATGTGGTCAGCCTATTGGGGTTATGCTCTTGCAGTAGACTTCGAATGCTTGGCAGTTTAGTTCGAGAAAGGACCTCAGTGTCTGGTACCTTATCCTGCCAGGTGATCTTCAGAATCTTCCTAAGACAATTCAAATGGAAGGGATTCAGTTTCCTGGCATGGTGCTGGTAGATTGTGTAGGTTTCACATACAACAATGAGGTCAGCACAATGCTTCTGTAGACCTTCAGTTTGATAGGCAGCCTATTACCTCTTCTCTTCCACACTTTCCTCCCAAACACTGAGCTAGCTCTGACAGTGTTTTCAACCTCATCATCTCTGTGTGCATACCTGGGAATGTACTACCAAAGTAAGTAAATGTATCCACAGTATTCAAAATATTTTCCATTTGTTATAATTGATAGTTCCACATATGAATGGTGTGGTGCTGGATGCTGGAGAATCTGTGTTTTCTTGGTGCTAATTGTTAGGTCAATTATTAGGTCAAAATTAGCACAAGCAGCAAAGAATCGATCCATACTTTGTTGCATCTCAGCCTCAGAGGCTGCACTGAGTGCACAATTATTTTACACACATGAGGGAACTAAAGCCAAGGGAGATAACATGTCTCACTCAAAGTCACCAGGTAGAGAGGGTCAGAGGAGGGATCTGAACCCAGGTCCTTTGAGTCTTAAGGGAATGCTCCTCCCTCTTTATCATGCTATATTATTTTAAGGTTAAGAAATGTTTTCCTTAAAACACTTTTCTGGCATACATAAAGCAAAACTTATTACTCCCCGTTAAATAGAGAAGGAAACAGAGGTTCAAAGATATAAAGTGAATTATCTTCTGTCCTATCACTAGTAAATGTTAAAGCCAGGACTTCAACTTAGACCTTTCTTGATTTAATTCTCTTTTGATTGATCAACCCTTCCCCCTAGATATTCCCTACTAGATTTTCATGACGCTGCCCTTTCCTATATCTCCTCCAAGTTGGCTAACCATCCTGTATCAGCCTTCTTTGTTGAGTCATCATTCCTTACCTGCTTTGGGTTGGTCCCCCTCCACCCTAGGGCTTGGTCCTAGGCTGCCTCCTTCTACTCCTCTTCTTCCTCTTTATTCTTTTTCTTTTTTCTCTTTCTTCTTCCTCTTCTTTGTTCTCCTCCTCCTTTTCCTCCTTCTCTTCCTCCTGCTTCTTCTTTCTCCTCCTCTCTGTCCTTTAGTCTATTTTTCCATCTCTGTCCCTCTCTGTCTCTCTCTGTTTCTCTCTTTCTGTCTCTGTCACTATCTGTCTCTCTCTCTCTCTCTCTCTCTCTCTCTCTCTCTCTCTCTCTCTCTCTCTCTCTCTCTCTTTCTCTCTCTCTCTCTCTCTCACACACACACACACACACAAACACACAACAGCCAATTTTTCCAGATATTTCATTTTTGGGGCACTCTACCTAAATTCCAACCAAAAAGGTCAACTTGCTGCTGCTATTACTTCTCCTCTTTCTCTTCCTCCTCCCCCTCTTCCTCCTCCTCATCCTTCTCCTCTTCCTCACACAATAAATACTCCATCTCCCACCTCTTTAGCGCCTTTACCTAATGATTTCTTCTCTATGTCTTTAATGCTTTCCCTCCTTGGTTCTGCTTCTTATAATCCCTAGCTCCTGTCAGGACTCAGTTCAAGTACCAGATCCTTCACAGGCCTCTCCATTGTTATTTATCAACCGCACCCCAAACCCTTCAAGTAATAATTTTATATTTACTTTATAAATATTTTGTGTTTACTTCCCTGTGTGCACATTGCCCTCCAGCCCTACACCCTCCCCTGCCCCAGTGGAATGTAAGCTCCGTGAAAACAGGAACAGTTTCTTTTTCTTTTTCTTTTTTTTTTTTTTTTGGTCTTTACATCCCTAGTGCCTAATACAATGCCTGGCATATAGTCAACAATCCTAATAAACACCTGTTGAATTGAACCGAATTCCAAATCAACTATATCATACAGACTATGGTCCAAAATTGTGTTCCTCAGCGTCTTAAAGATTCCTTTAGCATCAGCAAATAGGCAATGCATTCTAATCCCAAAGGAGTTGGCAATTAAGGTTGATATATCTTTTTCCCCAAGACTAAACTTCCAAATTTACTCTCCCTATTACAGAGCTTCCCAAAACTGAGTCCAGTCACTTGGAATCTATCCCCAGGTGAAAAAGGGCTCTCATCACTTGCATTGAGTTAAGGCATCAAGAGCTGATGATGGTGTAAAAGCAGCTTGGAATAGCATGAAGGGCACTGATCTTGTCAGAAGATGAGAGGTTCAAGGCTGGATGGAACTTATAAGGACATTTAGTCTGGTCATCACTTTCTAAGGAGGAGAAAATTAAGACCCAGGGAGACTGCAGGATTTGCCTAAGGTCACATAGATTGTAAGTGGCAGAGCTGGGATTTGAGCACAGAGAATCTCACTCCAGATTGAGTTTTCTCTCAAGGCTCTATGTTAGTGGTCCTGACATCCAGGTTCAAGTCATAGCTTTGCCATTTACTAGATGTGTTTCTGAGGGAAGATCACTTAACTTATCTGTACTTCAGCTCTCTCCTCATCTGAGGTTCCCTCAAAAGGGGATAATAATACTTGCACTTACCTACATCCTAAAAGTGTTGTGAGCATGAAATTATATAATGTATGTAAAGTCATTTGTAACTGTAAAATGCTACATAAATGTGAGTCATTATTATTAATATTATTAATGGCTTCTCTTATTCCACAGCCATGGAGAATTCTGTGGCACAGTGAAAAGAATGCTAGACACAAGAGACAGAGAATCTTCTCTATCACTTTATAAATGTGTGACCTTGAACAAATCACTTCCTTTTTCTGGTCCTCAGGCTTATTATCTATAAAATTTGTTGTGAGGATCAAATAAGACAAGGGATACAAGACATTTATAACCATTAGAAACCACTATTAAGTGTGGATAGTGAATTACCAGTTGTTGCTTCTGTATTGGTGCTGGTTGTTGGGGTTTTTATTTTCACTATAGTGGGGAACTACTAAAAAACCCACCAACAACCCCCAAAATAATCTATATCCTTGTTAGTTGTAGGGAGGGTATATTAGTTTTCAATGCAGTGTTACCCTTAGAATCAATAATATTTATTACTTTTTTTCTCCAAAATTTTATTTGAGACTCAAATGCCAGAACAAGTAGAGAATAGAGAAAAGAAACAAAAACATATCATAAACTTAAATATTGGAGCTTAAATACAAAGTTAGAAAGAAATAAAAGCAGGTCATGTGCATGGCATAACATAAGAGAAGATTCAAAATACGTAACAATAAATTTTCATTTCAAGAAAGCCTATATAGAGGGTTTCTAGGTGGCGCAGTGAATAGAGCACCAGCCCTGGAGTCGAAAGGACCTGAGTTCAAATCTGGCCTCAGACACTTAACACTTACTAGCCATGTAACCTTGGGCAAGTCACTTACCCCCAACTGCCCTGCCTTCCCCCTCCAAAAAAAAAAGCGCAAAAAAAGCATATATGATAAATATTACTCATTCTGAGAACTGTCCATCTTTTCTTTGCTTCTTTGTGAGTTTTCTTTTCTTCTCTGCTGTGCACTTTTTTACTTTGTTCTTTTTTCCCTCCCCTGACCCATGCCCAAGAAGGTCACAATAAAGTTTAGATATGTTTCTCTATAGCTATAAATATATACATAACCTCCCCCACCCCCAGAAGGCTACAATGAAGTTTAGATATGTTTCTCCATAGCTATATATAGATATATAGATACATAGCTATATATACATATATACACATATACACATATACATTCCCAAACCTGTTCTGCTACATATATACGTATACATACACATAGCTATGGATATATAGGTAGATATAGATATATCTATACATATATACATTCCAAAACCTATTCTACTCCTGATCTTTGTTTTTATGTATATACATATCACTTGTTTCCTACCCTTCCTGCCTCCTCTACTTTATTTTTATCCACTACCTTGCCCTCCTATGACTTGCCTACCCCCTCCAAGGATTCCTCCCCTATCCACCCATTCCCATAAATCTAAACACCCTTCTATACCCTATTTACCTATTCTGTCACCTTCTTATCCCTCTCTTGTCCAATCCCTTCTCTCTATGCCCCTGCCATTTTATTTCTTCTGAATTTAGAAGACTTCTATACTCTTTTAAATATATGTGTATTGTTCCCTCTTACACCTATTATAGATGAAAGTAGGTTACCAGAACTAGCCTTCCTCCCCGATCTGATTCCTATGTATTAATTTTTCCTCTTGCACCTCATTTATATAAAATAATTACTCTTTTTGGCTGTTTCTAAATGGTTTTACTTTTTAAATTTATATCATGTACAGGTTTTCCCCAATCTTTCTTATGAACTACCCAATTATTAATAATAATCTTAGACATAAATTTTGCATTTTACATATGTAAAAAGAAAAGTCTGTCCTTATGGATACCTTATAATCAGTCTTTGTTATGTACCTTATATTTATACTGATTCTTGCATGTTGTATCATCTATTAAGTTCAGGTTTTTTTTTTAAACAAAGTCCTGAAAATCTGAGGGTTTATAAAATGTCTATTTTTTTTTCATTTAAGATAACAGGGGAAGAACCAAGATGGTGGCATAGAAGCAGGAACACTCCCTGAGCTCCCCCCATAACCAACTTAAATACATATAAATTATGACTCCAAACAAATTTTAGAGCTACAGAACCCACAAAGTGACAGAGAGAAACAAATCTCCTGCTGAAGGTAGCCCAGCAGGAAGGGTCAATCACAGTGCACTGGGAGCAGAGCCCAGCTCCACGGTGAGCCCACAGTTTTAGCCCCAGAGCAGCCCCGACCAGGGGCTGGAGTAGACTTCAGGAGAGTGGATCACCAGCAGCTGTGTCAGATTTCCAGAATTATCAACCCATAAATACCAAAGACAAAGTAAAAGGTCAGTGTGGAATTCTGTTGGAACTGGGGGAGGGAAGGACAGAGGAGTGGGTCCCTCTCATATTCTGTAGGTCAAAAGAGCTAGGATAAAAACCAAGAATCACTTACCTAGCAAAACTGAGTATGTTTCAGGGCAAAATATAGTCATTCAATGAAATAGAGGACTTTCAAGCATTCTTAATGAAAAAACCAGAGTTGAATAGAAAATCTGACATTCAAATACAAGAAGCAAGAGAAGAATGAGAAGGTAAACAGGGAAAAGAAATGATAAGGAACTTATCAAGTTGAACTATTTACACTCCTACATGGAAAAATGATAATTGTAACTTATGAAACTTTTCTCAGTATGAGGATAGTTGAAGGGAATATAAATGTGTGTGTGTGTGTGTGTGTGTGTGTATATATACATATATATGTATGTATACATATATGTCTATATAGGAGGGTATATATGTATATGAATACATATGTGAGTGTGTGTATATATGTGTACAGGTATACATAGACAGAGATCATAGGATCAATTGAATAGGAAGGGATGATATTTTAAAAATAAAATTGAGATGAGAGAGGAATATAATGAGATGAGATAGGGAGAGGCAGAATAGGGTAAATTATCTCATATAAAAGAGGCAAGGGAAAACTGTTACAATGGAAGGGAAGAACAGGAAGGCAAAAGGGAATCGGTCAACCTTACTCTTATTGAATTTGGCTCAAGGAGGGAATAACATACACACTAAATTGGGTATCTTACCCTACAGAAAAGTAGGGGGAAGGGGATAAGAGGAGGGATGATAGAAGGGAGGGGCAGATTGGGGGGGGAGGGGGTAGTTAGAAGCACACATTTTTGAAAAGGGACAGGGTCAAAGTAGAAAATAGAACAAGGGCGGGGATAGGATGGAGGGAAAATTTAGTCAGTCTTTCACAATATATCCACTATGGAAATGTTTTACACATGTACAACATATATTGAATTGCTTATCTTCCCAGTAAGGGTGGGTTACAAGAGAAGAAGGGAAAGAATATGGAATTTGAAGTTTTAAAATCAAATGTTTAAAAATTATTATTATTTACATGCACTGGGAAATAAGATACACAAGCACTGGGGTATGGAGATCCATCTTGCCCTACTGGAAAGATGGAGGAGAAAAATGGGAAGATATAGGAGAGAGCAGATTGGGGGAAGAGGTATTCAGTGGGATCACTGTTTTGGGGTGGTGGGTAGGGGAAAGACGGGGAGAAAATTTGTAATTCAAAATCTCATGGAAATGAATGTTACAAACTAAAAATAAACATAAAATTTAAAAAAGACAATAGTTAACTTTGCCAGGTATGATATTTTTGGTCAGAGCCCCAGTTCTTTTGCTCTTCAATATGTTGTGTTTCAAGACCTGTGTTCCTTTACTGTTTCTGCTGCTAGATCTTGTGTAATTCTAGTTGTGGCACCATCATATTTAAATTGGTTTAATCTTGATGCTTTTAATAGTTTTTCAGAATTTGACTACAACATTCCTATGAGTTTTCCTTTTAGGATCTCTCTGTTCTAATGCTTCAAGATAATTTTCTTTAATTATTTATTATATTATTGTATCAAGATTCTTTTTTTTATCATAACTTTCAGTTAATTCAATTATTTTAATTATTTTTATATTTTCCCTTCTTGATCTATTCTCCAAATCTGTTGTTTTTTCTTATGTTTCACTTTCTCTTCTATTTTTCATTATCATATTTCATTTAATCATTTCTTGATCTCTTATAATTTCACTGACTTCACTTTGCCTAATTCCAATTTTCAAGGTGTCATATTCTTCCTTAATATTCTGGATCTTCTTTTCTAGTTGGTCGACTTTCCTTTCATACCCTTCTTTTTTTCTTGGATCATTTTATTTTCTTTTTTAGTTTTTTCTCCATCTCTGTCATTTGATTTTTAAAGTATTTTTTAAGGTCTTCTATAAATTCTTTTTGGACAGGTGGGCATTTGATGTTACTCTGTGGGGGTTTCTTTACTTCCATTTCCTCCTCTGAAGATGAACCCCAGTCATCTCTATTCCCATAATAGGTTTCTGTAGCTGGATTCTTTCTCCTTTGCTCATGCATTTTCTTTGTGGCAATAGCTTAGTTATTTGTGGTCACCTCTGGCCCTGGCATATGGGAAATGGTGCCTCACCCCAGATCTTCAGGTCTTTCCTCTAGCCTGAAAACAAAATCAAACCTCCAGCCTCCTATAAGTACCCACAGCCAGAGGCTTTCTGCCCCATTGCTTCTGTACTCACCAGGCATGCGCTGGTTCGTTCTTGCCCTCACCACTCTTTGCAGCACAGCTGGGTCTGAAGTTCCTTGTCAGCAGAGGTTCCTTCAGTCTTCTCAAGTTCAGATAGCCAACTCCCCTCACTATCCCAGGGGTAAAAGTTCCAGTGACTGGGGCCAAGGCAGCCTCTCAAGGCCAACTAACCCCAGGGCTTGCTGCTTGTTGTTTAAAAGGCTACCAGCTTGCTGTTAAAACAGAACCTCACCTGCAGGTGTTTACTCTTCAGAGGGATCAAACTTCATCCTGGGATTTTTCTTCTGTTCCAGGAGGGACCCTGCTTATGCTGTTGTTCTTATTCACCTCCACTCACACTCTGTTCTCCCTAAGGTGCTATTTTCACTCATTTGTGGGGGAAGATCTTAAGAGCTTTGAATTTTCTGACCCATACAGGCCATCTTCCCAGAATCCTCTCTATATCAATAATAATTGGAAGCAAATACCACTTCTAGCATTTATGAGCTGAATGACCATGAGGAATTTTCAACTACACAATAGTCCACATTCATGGTGTCATTATGAGGCTCAAATAAGTTTATGTGAAGTGCTTTAGAAATCTTAAAATGTAGCAATATCAATAGTTATTGGTTGTTGTCCATTCATTCTCGAAGAGGACCAAAATGGCATTACTATGCTAGAAGCAAGTTTCAATGTGTCTAACTGTGGCTGATCAGACCAATATGAGTTTGGAATGCCCTACCATAGGTTAGGCACAAATAGTCTATGTGAATATTTGGGATGGATACTCTAAATTTACACATCCTGCATTTCCTTTGAGCTGTTTCAATTCTGCTTTGTTCATAGAGCACAGTACCTTTTCTGATGTGGGCATGCCATGCTGAGGGGTCCTATGCCAGTATCTCACACGTCACACAAACTATTCAAAAGTTCTTGAGACCTTGAGAGTGTCCTTGTATCACTTCTTCTGATCACCATGTGAATGTTTGCCATGTGTGAGTTCTCTATAAAATAGTCTTTTTGGCAAATATTGATGGAGCACCTGTGTTTTCTTGGTGTTAATTGTTAAGCAGCAGAGAACTGATCTACCTGATCATCTGCTCATCCACCTAAGAGCCAGCGTGACTTCAGAAAGGGCTGAGAACAGTCAATATGCTGTTTGCTGCCCAACAACACCAGGAAAAATGCTAGGAGCAGAACAGAGGTTTGTACACAACATTTGTAGATCTGACCAAGGCCTTTGTTACTGTTATTCATGGGGACTTATGGAAAATTATGTCAAAATCTGGTTGCCCGGAGAATGTCATCGGCATTGTATGTCAATTTCATGGTGGCATGCTTGCCCAGGTTCTGGATAACGGAGAATGCTCTTGTGCTTTTCCAGTCACCAGTAGAGTGAAACAAGGCTGTGTGCTTATCCCCATGCTTTTTAGCATGATGCTTTTAGTCATGTTGTCAAATGATTTCAATGAGGGAATGAACACAGCATCGAGGTCAGCTACCACACTGATAGTAGATTCTTCAACTTGAAAAGGCTTACAAGCCAAGACCAAAGTGGAGGGAGTGTTAATGTATGATTTTTTGTTTGCAGATGATTGTCTACTCAATGCTGCCTCTGAAGCTGAGATGCAACAAAGTATGGATCAATTAAAGTAAATAGTTATTATTGTTAATAATAATAATCTATAGTTAATGAAGCGATGCAATGTACTATAAAAACAATGGACTTAGTTGGTGTCAGGAGACCATGATTTTTATCCAGGTATTGCACCATAACCCAGAATTTGGGGTTATTATTGCAGTTCATTGTATTTTTTACTTTAAAAAGTCAAGATTTTATTTGCAAATTCATTACAATTCATTGACAATTATAATTCACAATTTACAATTACAATTCATTTTGTTTGCACAGTGGAGCCACTCACCCCTTTGGGAACTTCCATTTATCCCTTTATAAAATGTAGGTGGACAAGAATAGCTACTATTGGTTCAATGTCCACATGGCAGAAGGTGTACAGAGGAGTACTCCAGTGATCTGAGCTTGGTCTTGTGTGCTATTTTGAGATTTTGGTCAATGATCTGAATAAAGCCATAAATGCAGTACTCCTCAAATTTTCCATTGACATGAAGCTAAGAGAGATAGCTAAGACACTGGGTGGGCATCAGGATTCCAAAGGATCTTTATATGCTAGAGGATTGAACTGAACCTAATAATTTCTCCCTAATTCAATAAAGAGAAATGCCAAGTCTTACAAATGCATACAAAAAAAGGTCATCTTCACAAAGGTTAAACAGGGGAGGCATAGTTAGACAGCATGTATTATGAAAAAGATTGGGAGGTCAGGGTTAGTGGACTGCACTGTCAAAATGAGTCAACAGTTTAACATAGCAGCCAATGCAATGCTGAGCTACATTCAGAGGGACACAGTTTGTAGGAATGCATCCAAGCCAAAAAATGATAATAATAAAATTTGTATTATACTTTATGGTTTAATTATGTGATTAACACATGCAGCTAATTGCCCAAAACCTCTAGGCTCCAGGCATATATGAATGGGGTTCAATCTAGTGAACATTCCACCCCAAAAGGAAAGTTTCTTTGGATAATAACAATATCTAGAATATAGTTGACATCTATGTCTTTATAAGTACTGGCTAAAGAGTCACCAAGTCCTGTGCAATCACCCAAGGTAACAATGAATATATATGATACAGGACAGCCTTTATTTCAATTGTCATCTTTTATCCTCCCAATGGACCTCTAATGTGAGTAGTGTTAAGTATCAATACTACCACTGTTTCACAGATAAGGAAGTGGAAGTTGAGAAGTGTAATGTAACTTGTCCAGAATCCTATAGCCATAGTCCAGAACTCTAACCAAGGTCTTCTAACTCTCAGCCCTGTGATCTTATCATCTCATATGCTAGTGACGAGCTCCCTTGGTAACAAGTGTCATGAGAGTTCCCATTTTTCTCTTCCCTTAGTATAACCCAGAACTTGGGGTTATTATTGCAGTTCATTGTATTTTTTACTTTAAAAAGTCAAGATTTTATTTGTAAATTCATTACAATTCATTGGCAATTATAATTCACAATTTACAATTACAATTCATTTTGTTTGCAAATAATAGTCAGTAAACATTTATTAAGTGCCTACTATGTGCCAGGCATTATGTTAAGTACTAAGGAAACAAAAAGAGGCAAAAGACAGTCCCAGACCTCAAAGAGTTCATAATCTAGCAGAAATAATCTCCTTAGGAATTTTTCAGAACTTTGGAATATTTTTCCCCTCTTTATTTGATACCTGTAATGGGAATGCAAATTTGGAAGATCTTCCCTGCCCCTAGGCTAAAGTGCACCAGAAGCCTGGGGAGGGAGGCTTGTTTTTCAGTAGATACTTCTTGATTGGCCAGTGAGTCAATAAGGTTGTTACATTCTCTGAGCCAGGAGAAGGCTATATAAGCCCTGATGTGTAGCTTTGTTTTGGGACTCACTTTGAGAAGTGTTCTGTGATTTGATCTGAATTCTGGGAAGCCGTTGTTGAGAGTCCCCCGGCTTTGAAAAACCCAGAATGTGGAAACCCAGATGTTGACTGGGTATGGATGTAATGGTTGGACAGTTTGGAAATCTGTCTACTTGATGTTTCTGTCTTGATAATTATGCCTGTATACTTTGAGGTTCAGGGTGCTGACCTTTTCTCCTGAACAAGGTAAACGATATATGTCTGACTGATTAAAGTAAGCTTGTTAACCCATTTTGAGTTGCTTTCCTTTAACAAAGCAGATCCAAGAACCTGTGGTAGCTGCAAACCCTGAGGACGCTTGGGGTGCTTGCTGCTACAATACCCTAAACACACTTTGGGCATCTGGATCGCTTATGACTCACTTATGACATATAAAAGATTATAATACACTAGGAGGGATAGTCTTTCTCTCTTGGCTCATAACCCTCACCCTGGAAATCTGGAGCACAAAAGCATGGCACTCCATGGTCTACTAAGACCAGCTTCCCACTTGGAAGCATATATTTCACAATGTTACAGGGGAAACATTTGTTACAATGAAGAAAACTAGAAACCATGAAATGAGTGACTATTTTGTCCCGAAGAGTATGTAAAGACTCAGGATACATTTGTAACTAGGAAACCTGACACCTCAGGAAATGCAGGTAAGCTAGACAAGAAGAGGAAAGGTGGGGAGTGAGAGTCAATGACTTCCTTCCTCTGCCCTTCCAAGATTTCACTCTCTACCCTGAAGCACATAGGATGTAGTCCATATTGGGATTCCTAGGTTCACGAATTTCAATTTTAGACCAATGCAAGGAAGAAGAATAACTCTCTGTCTCTATCTCTGATTCTGTCTCTGTCTGTCTCTGTGTGTTTCTGTCTTTTTATCTGTGTCTGTCTCTGTGTGTCTCTCTCTGTCTCTCTGCCTATCCATGTCTGTGTCTCTATGCCTATCTGTCCTCCTCTCTCCGTCCTTCCTTTACTTTCTCACTCTTTTTCTTTCCTCCCCACCTTACTCGACTCTCTCTCCCCCATTCCCTCCTCAATTCATTAGGAAGACAGACTAGCATGCAACAGAATGGATCTGCATTCTGTCAGGTGGGTGCTAAAGAAGAGAAAACTTTGCCCATGTGCAGTTCCCTACCTATCCTCCTCTCTGCCACCTCTCTCCCCAAACTCCTTAATGTACAGATAATGGAAATATGTGGCAGAAGCACATGATATGATTGGTCAGATGGCCTTAGAAGGGGACTTTCTAGACATAAAAATTCCTGCTGCCTTCTCCGAGAAAAGAGTAAATTCTAGTAAGTGAGAATTTACTAAACTGGACCCTCCCAGCCAACAAGATGACAACCTTGAGGCATTGACAGAGTTTCTGAAATAGAACCACCAGACAGAACAAAGAGCCTGAGGGGAGAAATTCTTGAAGGAGACTTTCTCATTCCTGCAGGTTCCCTTATCAGTCCCCAGTTCAAGAATTCCCAAGTTCAAGAGTTGCCAAATTCAAGAGCTTAGGGATTCTAGAGAGGAAAGAGGATTTGAGATGCAATATACTTCTTAAAGAAAGAGAATTCTCCACAAATAGTACTTGTGTATCATCCTACTTAGAGAGCAAAGCCACTTGGACATTCAGACAATGCAGATCTTCTGGAAAGACAATTGCATTTTTAGAAACACCCTCTCCCAAAGTATTTCTTTTGTATCTGGGTTGAATCTTAACCATAAGTCTATAAAAAATAATGTGAGATTTTGCAGGACAGAAATCACCAGCAAGTCAAATGGTTGGCCTGATACAAAACCTAAAGTCAATTCCCTTCTAAGGAAAACTGATGGATTTTCCCAATCCACAAAGAGATCAGTCAGAAGCATTTTTAAGTATATCTGTAATAGGGACTGTGCTAGGCCCTAAGAATACAAAGACAGAAATGAAATAGCCCCTGCCCTCAAAGAACTTATATTTTATCTATGGAAACAGCATGTGAACATATAAATATATGAAAAATATATACAAGATACATAGTAATGGGGAGGAGGGAGGTACTAGCATCTAAACAGATCATGAAAAGTTTCATATAGTAGGTAGTATTTGAAATGAATTTCAAATTCAAAGAAACTGGAGATTCCAAGAGTTAGGGGAGGAGGAATTACCTGCTAAGCAAGAGGCACAGCCAATGCAGGGGGACATAACTTCAAGATGGAATATGATGTGTGAGGACCTTCTTGTTGGAAGGTCCAGTATGTGACTGGACCCAATAGTGTGAGAAGAGCAGCAATATATACTTAGACTTGAAAGGTGTGTTGGAACCAGGTTGTAAAGGGCTTTAAATATGGAATAAAAAAATGTATTTGATCGTGGAGGAAATAGGGAGATGTTGGTCTTTATTGAATAGGAAAAGACAAGGCATAATCAGATCTGTGCTTTAGGAATATCATTTTGTTAGCCGTATGCAGGAAGAATCAGAGATAGGAGACTTGAGACAAGGATGTTAATAAAGATATCATGACAATAATACAAAAGAGAGGCATTAAGATACTAGACTAGCATAATGGCCCTGTGAATGGGGGTTGAGGGGGAAGACAGATATCAGAGATGTTATAGAGTAAAATCTCAATGGTTGTATGTATGGGTGAAGGTGATGAAAGAGTTGAGGATGATTCTGAAGTTATGGAACTGAAAGATAGAAGGATAGTGGTATCCTTGACAGGAAGGGGGGGGGGTAGACTTGGGACAAGGGAAGAAAGTCATCTCTGTTTTATACATGTTGAGTGTAAAAAAGCTATAGGACAGTCACTATAAAATCTCCAATTGGCGATTTTATCTGGGAACTTTTTGTGTTTTTACATCTGTTTATGGTTGTTGTGAGTTTTTTGTTTGTTTGTTTCTTAAATATTTTTGGTGGGGTTGAGATGATGGCTGACTTATACCTGATTTGTATTGGATACCTTGCATGCTGGAGAACTTCCAACTTCCAGGTTGTGTCACCAACAAGATGGAGGAATAGATATTTTTCTCTGATATCCCCAACCTCTCAAACCTCTTCCAGACAGAAATTATCCACTAAAGATAAAGCAATTTCAACTGTCTCTGTGGTCTAGTATGCTAATAAATCCAAAAGAAGGTTTAAAAGATGAACTGATGGCTACTCTGAGCTGAGTAAGCACCCTAAACCCACTGCTCACCATGCTGCTAGCATTGAGGCTACACTAACTAACCCAAGGACCCAATACACAGACTTGCAATAAAACTCAGCTCTGTACCCTTGACCCCTTTCCCCTCCCTCTTTCCAGTGCCATGGATATCCAGGCTCTAGGCTGCAGATATTTACTCATATCAGGATAGAGAGCTAATGCTATGGAGCTTTCCAGGCTATGGAAGTTTGCTGGGGCTTTGGTGGCCAGTACTTACAGTGGCAGCAGCAGCTGTGCTATAATAGATCTCTGCAAGAGAGTGAAGGAACAGAGGAAAGTGGTAGGGCAAGTGTCTGGCCTTGAAAGAGAGATCAACCCCCTACTTCACCCCACTCTTCCTCCCATAGCCTTGGAGACAACACCACAAACCTTTAACACCAGCACTGCCACTACTGAGGGGAACTGGGGAACAGAGGAAGCAATACAGGACACTGTAGTGGGAGGGGGCAGCAGGGTGTTGGCTGAGCAGCATTTCACTGAGGGAAAGGGTTCAGCATTTGGACAGAGACCTAGGCCAGTGAACTCTGAATTGCCCAATGTTGAAAGAGGCTGAGATGCTTTGAGATCCTGCTCCCAGGGAAACTACCATGAGAGGAAAAAGAATCAGAAAATGAACACTAAGGAGAAATAAGGAGGAAAAAAGCTGGAATTCCCCAAGATCTTAAGTAGGAAAAAAAACCTAAAAGGCTTTGAACAAAAGCAGATAAATCAACAGGGATACATTAACAGCAGAAGGAAATATGGCCTCCAGATCTAATATATGAGTTCAGGCATCTTTGAATAAATGCTGCAAAACAAAGGAAAATGATCCAACACCTGATGAGATGGAGAATCCTGGGGAATTTGAGATTATGGAACCACAACAAGCTGTAACACTGCTCCTGAGTGTTTAAAAATAGAAATGAGCATCATGAGAGCAGAATTTATGGTCTGCACAGCAAAAGTAATTGACAGAATAGAAAATCTTGAATCTGAGAAGGCAAATGCCACCAAAGAAACAAAAGAGAGAACAATAGAGTAGGAGTGTAAATACACAGACGTGAAGGACTATTTAAAGAGGAGAAAACATATTAAAAGAAAATATGCTTATAGGAGCTGGTCCCTCTTATCCACATTTGGGGACACCTAGACAAAAGCTATGTTATAAATGTACTAGATTTTCTTGGAAAAGCTCGAGGTAGGAGCAATGATCTAATGAAAGAAACTGATCTTAATTCATCTGGCCCCCAGGATTGGGCATGATCCATGTGAGCCTAGAATCATGGGGGACTTGGACCAACAGTCACACACAGAACCATGGAATTTGTAAGTTGGAAGAGACCGCAGCAGACACATTATCTAACCCACACTTGAAAAAGAATTACTTCCCAGCCATTTCTAAACCATGCATCTCCCACCCCCAATATTTTCCAACTGCCCTTTATGAATTTTCACCCATTAAAAGGTGATTTCCTGGAGAGTGGGAACTATCTTGCTTGCTTGTTTTTGTATTCCCAGCACTTACCATAGTATCTATCACATAGTAAAGGCAATGAATGGAAATGGGAAGGGAAAAGATAAACTATTATCACACTTGCTAAAAAAATTTTAAATAGACTTCTCTATATATGCATATATATTATATATGCTTGTGTGTATATATGTATATGCACATATATTCATTTATTTACATATTTACATTAATAGTCACTGGTAAATCTACACATATTCTGCTAAGATGAACCAACAATCCATGGCCTACAACATAAAATACTGGGTACATTCAGTGATTGAGTTTTAGTTAATGATCGGTCAATTTGAAAGCCCTGTAATTGATTTTGACCAATCTCTAATGGTTCCCTGCAGAAATAAATGGCATACCTCCCTATGCTTCCAACACAAAGAGACACTGAGGAAGATAGGTTGCCCAAATGTTTCTATCCCCCATTACAATCTTTTTATTTTCTTCATGAAACCTGTGGGACTACTTCATGGAGCCCAAGAATCCACAGAACATGGTTTAAGGAAAAACGGAACCACGTGCTCTTTAAGGACCCATCCAGCTCTGATATCCTGTGATTCTATAAGACTCTAAAAAGAAGCCTGGGCAAAGAGAGATCCATTACAACAAAGCACCTGAAGCAAACTGTGCAGGAGGTAGGAGCTTCCAAGACAGAATGTTTTTAAGCCTCATCACCTCAAGAAGAAGAAAGAGTGCCTAAGAGATATCCTCTTCAGACCAGCAGCATCCATCTCCTTGTTCTGACAGCATGCTGAAAGGCATAACCAAAGATTCTACAGCCTAAGCATTGTCTGGGCTCTAACGAGTTCCTGGTGTATAATATATGTTGCACATAAGGAAGATAATATATCCTTTCATCTCCCTTTTAATATTGCTGTAAATATGCCTTGTGGGATAGATAATATGGATACATAGAAAGTAATGATAATGATATAATCTGAATGATAGGAGCTCACACATGTCAAAGAAGGTCGTTTCCCTTGTCAGAGTCTCATTATGGATGGGGTATTAGTTAGAGGGTGATGTCAAATATATTTTAAATTATGGGAAACCTGGAACACTTAATTACCTTGCTTTTCTAATAAGAGAAAGAAGCGGATGGTGAAGATCAATAAGTTGATTTGGGTGCTTTATTTCAGCAGCTAGATTCACCCACTTGGGGTGGGGGAGGGAATGGGGTGCAGGCAGGAATAATGGTGATGGATTCTCTTGCAGAACCAGTCAAAGATGCTCAGGGAAGTATGTCGTGAAGCTTGCATCTGTCACTCAGCATTTGTTTGCACAAAATCACATCAGTGCCAGCTTGGCTTCTGTCCATCAAGAGTGTATTTTGACCTAGCAGTCAAGGATGGAGACCAGTGATTTGTTTCTCTTGTCAAGGCAGCAGAGGTTCCTCCCTTTCCCCTTAGGGAAAAGTAAGGACGGGGAAGGTTGAAGCCCAAGCCTGGGTTATGGTTCCTATCCTATCATAATTGGGAATTGTGGGAAGTTAGGCCTTCCTTTCCCTCCTCTAACATCCCTCTTCTATAGTAGGCTGTGAGGTCCTTGAAAGCAGGGAACTGTCTTTTGTTCTTCGTTGTATACTTTGTACTTAGGACAGAGTCTGGCATATAGTAGGCACTTAAAAAGATAATTACTAACTGACTATCTCCCTAAAATGGCATCGTTTTCCCAGCTGGAAAAAGACCATGATAAATATTAGTTAGGGAAAGACTAGGGGAAATACTATGGTTTATCTTGAAAACCAAGGTAAGGAGTTTAGGTGATAAAAGGCATCTTAGATTCTTAGTTGAAATGGTAAAACTTATATTTTAGCAAGATGAGTCTGGTCAAGGTAACTATGATAGAGTGAAGGTGAGCCTGGAGGAAAAGAGAAGTTAGGAGAAAGCAACCTGGGCTTTAACACTGATGGTCTGCATGACCTTGGGCAAACCTCTGGAGCTCAGTTTTTCCTCAGTAAAGTGACTGAGTTGGAAACATAAGCTCATAGATTTTCATATGAAAGGAACATTAGAGCTCATCCAATCCAGCTCCCTTATTTCATGGTAAAAAAAAAACATAGATGCTTAATAAATGCTTGTTGATATCTCACAGGTAACAATAGCCACGGTCCTTGGGTCTTCTGGCTCAAAATTCAGGACTCTTTGGACTATGTTATTATTTTTTTTACAACCAATTCCACAATTTTCCAATTTGTGAATAAATTGAGATCTTTACCTCACTTCTCCCTACCATGTGAACAGAATAAGAACAGAGGTTCTCTGGTTCCAAAATTATTATTTTGAGCAGAAATTGGGTTAGAAAAGTCCAAACTCTTTATTTCTGTCCGTCAGTCATGCTTGTCTCTCATATAACTCCAAAATTCTATGGAAAAATTGAAAGCTGTCAGTACTTCACAAAACTTTTTGAATACAAATGTAGCCGAAGTCCCTCAAGAACAGATGATCCCACATCTGGGGTCACTAGCAGACTTGATGGTCTTGAAGATCAGCTCTGGCTCTAACATTCAATTATCCATCTCTTTTGCAAAGGACTATGTGTAAGGAAAGGGGGACCCAGGCAAGGAAAATGGCCACAGGGATGCAGAACAAGAGAAAGAGTAGAGAAATTTTAGAGGAAAAGACCTACCCAGTTTCAGTGAATAATTAAATGAGCCAAGGCAGGAGATAAAAAGGAATCTAATAATAATCTAATTTTATATAATCAAATAATCACAGTAATAATAAATAATGATGATAATATTAATAATAATAGCAACAACAGTAGTGCTGATTATAATTCCTATTCCTGCAGAACATAAAGGAAGCACTTTCTTCACATCAACCCTGAGGGGGGAGAAGAGTGTAAGGTCAAAAAAGACTCCTTGTTTTCGGGGAAGGATGAACTCAGGTACCCCAGGCATAGTAATCTCAATATCTCTTCTCAATATCTCAATCTCTTCTGATCAAGTGTCTTTCTACTTATCCTGAACTCCTACAGCTGTCACCAAGGTTCTCAAGGCCTGTGACACCCCTCCCCCCAGTTTTCCTTCTCAAAAGCCTCATTCCCCTCAACAACCATCTCCTTCTCCCCATACTGACAAAGAGTAAAGAAACCCTTGAGCTTCATCCACTGCCTCCAGGAAGGAGTTCTTTTTTGTTTGTTTTTAATAACCCCCACCAGAAGAAATCCCCTTCCCTCCTTCAGTGATTCATTCTGGGGTTTAGCCCTTTCCACTCTTTAATCTGATCTGGTAAGGGATGAGGTACCTTGGAAAGCACCCAAAGGAAAAACAGCCAAGTGTCAGTCAAAAAGCCAGCGTGGGTCTTACTCATCCAACTCAGCCCCTCTAGTGCCCAGACCATTTGCCATCTCTAAGACTAATTGCTCCTGTAGGATTTTTCCTACCTCCAGGTTGCCAACCTTCTTTACCAATCCACCCCCTGCTTTCTCTGTTTCTCTTTTGCAGATGCCTCCCTAGTCAAGAGTAAGGAAAGGTCCCTGTCACTGATGCAGCAAAGCTTCGTGAAGCTCCCCTTGGATACAGGGCACTGGGCCAAGCACTAGAGGACTTTGCAAAAGCATCAGAAATCTCAGTCTCTAGCCTTGTAGTACTTAGAAGCTAATCATCATCATCATCTAAACTCATATTTTAATGGTCTATTAAGGCTCATTATTTAGATATAGAAGGGACCTTACAAGCCATTCAGTCCAACACCTTCATTTTACAGATAATGAAACTGAGATTGAGGAAAGTAAAATGACTTGCCCAGGGTCTCATAGTAATAAGCATTCAGGTCTTCCTGACTCCAAGCCCAGTGCTCTATTCTTTGGGCCACCTGGGCTGCCAAAGAATTTTCCTCACAAGAATCCTTTAAGATGTTTTTTTTTTTTTAAAGCAGCTAGGCAGCATAGTAAATAGAGCATGGGGACTGGAGTCAGGAAGACCTGAGTTTAGGAATTTGGGAAATCTGGAGGGAATCCAGTCCCAAATACTTACTATTTGTAAGACCCTAGGCAAGTCATTTAATTTCAATTTCTTCATCTGTAAAAAATGGGAAAAATAATCACAATCCCTTCCCAGGGTTCTTGTAACATTAAAATGAGAACACATTTGTGAAGTGCTTTACAAACCTTAAAAGGATGTATAAATGCTAGCTATTGTTATTAACCTCTCCAAAACTTTATTCCCCCACCTATGAAATGACTTTAATAATGCCTATAGCTTCCTGGGATTGCTTCAAGGACCCAATATGATAATATATTATTATTATCAAATCAACAAACAAAAATCATGTTGAGGTCTTGCATTCTCTGAATATTTCTCTCAATTGACAGATCAAAAAGGCACAATACATTATGAATACTTCTCTCAAAAGCCTCCTTGTTCCAAACCAATATTCTCATTGAGGACTTCCTTGATTTCTGTGCAAATGATTCTCATAAAAATTGAGAATTGGGAAAGTTAGCATACATGTCCATAGTTGCCAATTTTCTCTTAATTACCTTGTTTTTCCATATGATTAGGGCTCTGAGATTTTGTTCCCCACTCCTTAGATACCAGTAAACAAAAATCAATCAACAAGTATTTGTTGATTGCCAGTGTGATATGCCAGAATGTTGGTGTCCAAGGATATAAAGACAAAAAGGAAATAGGGGTGGCTAGATGGTGCAGTGAACAGAGCACCAGCCCTGGAGTCAGGAGGACCTGAGTTCAAATCCAGCCTCAGACACTTACCACCCAAAAAAAAAACCTAGCCATGTCACCTTGAGCAAGTCATTTAACCTCAATTGCCCTCCTCCAAAAAGCAAAAAATAAAAATAAAAAAAGGAAATAGCCCTGCCCTCAGACAGCATACATGGGGAAGAAGAGGAGGTGCGACATGAACATATGTAGGTATATAAAAAAAAACTGAAAACAGATACAAAGTTGTGGTTGGGGCACTAGAAGTTGATGGGAGAGAAAACAAGTATGGCCTCACATAGAAGATGACTCTTGAGGTGAGTCTTGAAGGAAATCATTGATTTCAAAAGAAAGAGATGAGAAGCAGCAGAATTACAGTCATGTGGGGACAGCCAGTGCAAATGCACAGACAATATATGAGGGGATTAAATGTCATGGGCATAGAACAACAAAACCATCATATCCTCCCTTGCTCAGATAGCTTCCCTTCCTTCAGATATCTTATGAACCCATTTGTCAGTACTCTCACAATTGTGCTGCCTCTAGCTTGGAAGTCCTCTAAGTCTTCTTGGTACAGTCCAGTTGCTTTTCCAGCCCAAGTGTCCCCACTGGTATCCTTTAAGATGTCAAAAAAAAAGTGAGGAAGCGATGCAGTAAGGGATAGACTCTCTATTACAACCGTGGGAGGCATTGGCAAAAATCACACAGGATAAGCAGGCATGGATGAGTTGCTATCAATCAACCAATAAACATTTATTAAGCACCTACTATGTGTTGGTGGAAACATCCAGATTTATGAGATCACAGATCTGTTGTTGTTGTTGTTTTAATCAGAACATTAGAACAGAGAAGAGCTTTAAAACATATGACATACAATGTTGGAGCTAGAAAGGACCTGATTACAAATTCCAGAGTCTCAGACTTGGAAGGAACCTCAAAGGATATTCAGTTTAACAAGCACCCTCAAAAACACCCTGACAAGCGATCATCCCATTGCCTCTACCTGTCAGCCTTTCAAATATTTAATATATCTCTCACAACCTGCCACCAGAGTGACCTCTTCCCTTTTCCCTTCTTTCACCCTCTGTTTAACCGTTGAATCAGCCAGACCTCATTGGGCATCCTTAGTGTGAGGAAAACTAGCCATCAGAAGTGTCTTCTCTTTTTTTCTTCCCTCCACTCCTGCCCATCATGGGCAGGTAGGCTTAAATTAGGTAGGTCAGGAAGAGTATCATGACTGCCCACACTGTTTGGATGAAAGAGAGTCATCAACTCTAAATTTTCATGTGAGGTAGAAGACCACCAGAACTTGTCATCTGCCTTGCTACTATGGTCCTCCAAATCTTACCATTTCTGCAGCCTTTCTGACCTCCAGACCCCTAGACATTGTCATGTGTACATCCAATGTACCCTAAGGAGCCCTGCCTAGGATTTGCCATCCAACCTTAGGATTTCTGGGCATCTTCATCTTTCCTTCAGCCAAACTCTTCTATGTATTGAGTCCCACAATCACATGAGAATTGTGAGGTCCTTGAAAGGGAAGCCATCTCACTAGGACTTAGTTTTCAGCACATTTGTTGTTCAGTCATGTCTGACTCTTCATGAGCCCATTATAGGGTTTCTTGACAAAGATGCTGGAGTTGTTTACCATTTCTTCTCTAGTGGATTAAGGCTAATAGAGGCTCTGTGACTTGCCCAGAGTCATCCAGCTAGTAACTGACGTCATATTTGAAATCAGATCTTCCTAACTCCAAGCCCAGTGTTCTATCCACTGAGTGACCTAGCTGTGGTACATAGTCAATGATTATGAAATGCTTTTGTATTCATTCATTCATGCATATATACATTCTCCTGGCTTAGCATCTCCCATCCCTTTAACTAAACTTCTTATAATTATATCTCGCCATCATGATCCCCCTCCTACTGATGATCTCCTATTTATAAATGTCCTTCCTAAAATATAGTACCACAAGATGTACCCAATACATCTGATCACAGCTGAGTATGGCAGAGCCATCACCTACTACCTTCTAGACATCTTGCCTCTCTTAATGCAGCCCAAGTTGGCAACCTTCTCATTTTACAGGTGAAGAAGCTGAATCCAAGGGAGGATACTGACTTGTTCAGTCATAGATTGAGTTAGTGGATGATCCAGGACTAGAATCAGAGTATCTCATTTTCCAGACTAGGACTTTCCACATTTTACTACACTACATTATACCACTTGCCTCAGACAAACTGAGACCAGAGAAATACCTAAAGGCCAAGGTCTCCCACTACATCTGAGGTTATCTCCAATCGTCCTGACCTATGTCTTGCCACTGGACTTAGATGGCCCTGGAGAATAGAGTGAGGCTGATGACTTTGCACATCCCTGCCTCATTTAAATCTAGTTCACTTACAAGTCAATACATCACCCTCCTGATGTCACTGGTCCTGTTGGAGAAAGAAGGACAAACAACAACACACAACACTCCCCTACACAACTGACAATGTTCTGCTTTGTAATCAGATCAAGGGGAAGCAGCAGATAGTGCAATAGAAAGAGCACTGGATTTCAAATCAGAGGATTTGGGTTCAAATTCTAGCTTTGCTATTTGTTTCCTATGTAAGTCACTTAGTGGGCAAGTCACTTAGCACCTGTGGGTCTGTCTTCTCATCTGTTAAATGAAGGGGTTGAGCTAGCTGACCTCTAAGGTCCCCTCCAACTCAGAATCTATGATCCTATGAAGAAACATGGGTTCCATGGGATCCCTTGATGTTCAGATCAACAGCATATATTTTATTAGTAAAAAGAGATTCTCCTCCTGTGCTGCGGTGAATAATTCTATGCACTTTACTGTTTGACCAGGAATATCCTGTGCTTCCACCTCTGGGTTAGGGCACAGCACAATGTAGGCTTAAAAATCTGTCAACAAGCACTTCTGAGGTGCCTGCCTATACTGTACCAGTCATTGTGCCAGGTACTAGGGACACAAAGACAAAAAGAAAATAACCCTTGCATACAAGATGTTTACACTCTATTTGGGAAGCTAGTATGTACATATGTAAATGTATACAGAATATAAGGATAGACAGAGATTGAGTCTGTGATTTCATTGATGTAGAAAACTCCCATGTGAAGAAAATCTCTCTCTAAATGCACACTGGACCTTTTCTGCTACTTATGGTCTTTGAGAACTGCCCTAGAGAACTTAAAAGCTAAATAACTTGCCAATGGTCATACAGTCAGTCATAAATAGAATCAGAGGAAGACTTGAATTCAGATCAGTCAATAAACCTTTATTAAGTGCCTACTGTGTGTCAGGCACTGTGCTAAGTGATGAGGACTAAAAGAAAAGCATCTGGAGGTTGGTAGGTGAGTGTGACGTGTACTTGGACCTCTTGATTGGGATGTATGTAATGACTCTCAAAGGAAAAGAAAGGTTACCAAAGGATGGTGACAAAAGGATGCCTACCAGGAGAGTGTACTCAGGGATACAATGTCTTCTGAGGAAAGCCAATGGTGGGGACAGTGGAGAGGACACTGACACTGGAGCTAATTCAGTTCAAATCTCTTCTGATGTTTGCTACCTGTGTGACCCTGGGTAAGTCACTTATCTCCCCCCTGGACCTTAGTCCACTCACTTATAAAATAAGAGAACAGGGCTAACTGACTTCTGTGACCCCTTCCTGCTTTTGCCACCATCACTTGGCAACCTTTATTCTCCTTTGAGAGACACTCCATAAATCTCAATTTCAAGTGTATGTTAAAATCATCTACTAAACTCCAGATCATTTGTTCATCTTTCCTCAGAAGTTCAGTATCTGGTTCAGAGCCTTCTGAACTTTAATATACATGTATATTTCAAACTTATACATGTCAATGTCCCCCAGGCACCCTGGCCTCCCAATTATCCAAACTTCTAAACTCCCATGATCTCTACCTCAGCCATACACAGGGATACCCACTTCCTTCATATGACCAACACTCACAATTGTTCCACCTCTGAAATTTCTCTTTCCAATTACAACCTCCAATTTCTCCCCCTAGCTCATTCCTCCCAAGGTTATTCCTTGTCCTTTAGGTCCATGTGTTTCACCCTACCTTAAAGGCAGAGGCTGCTTGGTGTTTCTGTATTTGCATCTCTGGCACCTAGCATAGCACCTTGCACATAAATTTGTGTTACATCAGATTGGATACTGGGAAGACTTTTTGACTAAATGTGTCAAGGTCACTATAAAGTCAGGCAGGTGTAAACCAAGCCAAGACATAGGATCCAAGAGATTTGATGCAAAGATCCCCTACACCTTGGGTCAGAATCATTGATCTAGACTTGGGGAAAACCTGAAAGATTGACTAGTTCAACCATTTTATTTACAGATGAGAAAACTGAGGTTAACTGACTTGCCCAAGGTTACATAGGTAATAGGTGGCAGAGGTAAAATTTGATTCCAGCTCCTTTGGTTTCAAAGTCAATGAACTTGCCACAATACCACACTGCCTCAAAACCAGCCATTCTTTCCAGCAGCAAGTCTTTGGGCTAAAATCAGCCCTAGACTTGGAGTCAAAGGACCTGGGTTCAAATCCTACCACATCTTATACTACTCTATGATCTTAGGCTAGTTCATTCCCATTTTGGGCCTGCAATTCCCTCATCTAAGAAAAAGTATAAAAGGATTGAACTCCATGATGTCTAAGGACCCTCCCAGCTCTAACTACTAATATCTTATGATCCAATGACCTCTAAGGTCCTGGCTGCTTCAACAGTTGACAAAATGGTGGTTGTCTTCTCATCTAGTGCCAATAAGAATGTTACACCTGCGTCAGACAGATGCCCTGGAGGTAGCATGCTATTATTCTCATTATTGCCTCTCCAGATCCTCTGCATGGCATTCTACGAGAACATGGAGACCCAAGGAAGCCAAGCTTGGACAGTTCCCTTTATCCCTGATAGCTTTAAGGAACTTTAGACCTTTATCAAAGTTAGGCACCACTGACCTGCTGCATAATTACAACAATCTTGCCATTTTTATCCCCATTGCCATGGAAATATTTCAAAAGCTAAATGAGGTAAGGTCATTAAACTTTGTAAAGAGATTGCTTTAGGTATTTCCAGGCATCAATCAAAAGCTAAGTCACCATGACTGCTTACGGTGATAATGGAGCCGAGATCGGCAAATAGTAAATTGTCCCATTTTATATCCCTCCTGAATTTTTAGCCGAGGTTTCTAAATTTCCTTTCATATCCAATTTGATGACTGTCTTAATTAAAGTCGAGATAGAAGCAGGGCCCCCTTAATCTTTCCTCATGCTCTTGGGATGAAGGATGAGTCAAGTGTATTTCAAAATGGCATCCTCACATCAGCTGCAGATACTGTTAATAGTTAATATAGCGGCTGTTAGTTCATTTCTAACTTTAATAGGAAAAAGGCAGGACGGTAAGGTGAGCATTGTCATTGCACTGGCATTTAAGGTAAGATTTTGCAAGTTCCCTCTCGTCTTTCCCCATGTGTCCCCAGTAGGCACTCGGGTCCATTAACTTTACTGGTTAGTATTTGAGAAGGGCATCTCGAGGAGCTAAGCACCGTATTAAAAATGTCATGAAATATGCCCTGTAGTGCAACACTTATGTTGCTGTAGGAAGATAACAGGAATGATCGAAAGAAAGATTTTGCCTGTTGTGTGTGTTCACAGAAGTGAACTGCTCCCCAATCCTCCTTACGGGTTAAAAACCTAAAATCCCATTAGTAGCTATTGAATCAAAGAGTTCTTCTCCCTCTACTCCTCCCTAGGATCATATGTTTCCCATATGATTAAACCCCTGTTAGTTTATTACTAATTGTATTTATTAATTACTTGCTTTTATTAATTATTTATTAATTGCAAAATCACAGATTTTCAGTGATAGAGGCCATCTAGTTCAACCCACACCTGCAAAATAATTCTTTTTAAAACATACTTGGCCAGAAATTATTGAGCCTTTATTTTTTTTAATTTTATTTATTTATTTTTAGTTTTCAACATTCACTTCTGTAAGATTTTGAGTTTCAAATTTTCTCCCCCTCCCTCTTTTCCGAACCTTTACTTTAAAAGCCTCCACTGAAGGAGATCCCTGACTTTGGGAGGCAGGCCATTCCACTTTGGAATAAAGTTTGTTTTTTAGAGATAGGCAACATAACTTAGTAATTAGAGGGCTGGCTTTGGGATTCCCAGTCTCTGACACACACATAAGCTGTGTGACTCTGGTCGTCATTCAGCTTCTCAGAGGAGATGAGCACTTCTCTAAGACTATGAGTTCCAGACAAAGTTGTAGTTGTGTCATTTCAGTCATGTCCAACTCTACGTGACCTCATTTTGAGTTGTTGTTTTCTTTTGGGCAGAAATACTACAGTGGTTTGCCATTTCTTTCTCCAGCACATTTTACAGATGAGGAACTGAGGCAAGCAGGGTTAAGTGACTTGCCCAGGGTCACACAGGTAGTAAGTGTCTAAGGCTAGATTTGGACTCATGGAGATGAATCTTTCTGACTCCAAGCCCAGTGCTCTATTCACTGTGCCACCTAGCTACCCAGTATAAAGGAAGTATTGACATGTATCAGTAAAGGGATTTTCCCCTCCAGGAATTCCTTATACTCATAAAATCACTGGGAAATCATATTTCTACCTCCTCCACTCCCAACCACACCCCTGAAAAAAAATGTTGGTAGGAAGATTTTTCCTAATGTAAAATCTAGATTTGTCTCTTTGAAATTTCTTCCCATTACTACTACTGCTGTCCTTTGGGACCAAGCAGAACAAGGACAATCTTTGTCATAATTAACAGTCCTTCGAACATATAGAGACACCTATCATGCCCCACCCACGTCTTCTCCCAATCGGGTTAAACATACTCAGTTTCTTCTGCTGACTGTTATATGGCATGAACACAAGACCCTTCATCATGCTGATTACCTCCCTCTGGAAGTTCTCCAGTTTGTCATCATCTTTCCCAAACTGCACTTCCAGGAACTGAATACAATATTCCCTATATGGTTTGATTAGCACTAAGTGCAGCAGAACTATCATTCCCCTAATTCTGATGATACTACTGATCTAGCTTTCTCAGCTACCATACCACACTCTTGACTCATATTGAAGTCCACTGCAACCCCCAAGTCTTTTGTCCCCAAGAGTTGAACTGCTATCACTAGATAAAGTAAAGGAGAAAGTAAAGTAAAAAAGAAAAAGTAAAGGAGAAAGAAAGTGTAGCTATACACTTTCTTTCTCCTTTACTTTTGAAGTATTTTTTTTTTGGTAAATAGTAGGTTTTTCCCAATTACACATAAAGATAGTTTTCAATATTCATTTTGATAAGATTTTGGGTTCCAAGTTTTTCTCCCTCTCTCCATCCCTTTCCCTCCTCCCCAAGGCAACAAGCAATCTGTTATACATAACATGCAATAATATTAAACATATTTCTACATTAGACAAGTGGAAAAAAAACAGAACAAAAGGGAGAAACTATGGGAAAAAATTAAAAAGAGAGAGAAAATAGTATGCTTCAATTTGCATTCAGACTGCATAGTTCTTTCTCTTCATGTGGATGGCATTTTCCATCATGGATCTTTTTCGAGTTGTCTTGGATCATTTGTATTGTTGAGAAGAGCTCAGCCTATCATAGCTTATCATCGCACAATGCTGTTGTTACTGTGTACAATGTTCTCCTGGGTCTGCTCACTTCACTCGGCATCAATTTATTATTTACTTTTAAAGCTGATGTTTTGAACCCAAATTATTATTTCACTGATACATTTTATCTTATTAGATTTAGCCCAATGAATACCGCCACTCTCAGCCAATGGATTAGCCAGGTCTCAAAGCTTCATATCCTCTTCAGTCACAGAATCTCACATTTTTAATTGAACGACAACTTAGTAGATGCTTAATTTTGTAGTGTTTGATCTCTAAGTTTCCTTCCAGCTCCAAAATCCCATCATTTTATGGGCCTATATTCAAAGTGCTGTATTGGGAAGATACAACTAGAATGACATAATCTTAGAGTTTGGTTTGGGAGCATCTAGTCTAACTTCTTAAGCTAGTGCAAGAAGCTCCCTGCAACATTCCTGACTGTTGGCCATCCTGTCACTACCTGTCAATGCTTCACAAAGGGCTCAGCCTCCACATACAGTTCAGTCCACTGTTGGATGATGTAAAATTGTTATTCTTTCATACTTTGGACAAGAAACCTGCCTCATTATAACTTCCATTCATTTGTCTTTGTTCTGCCTTGTAGTACATGGTGTGAGTCCACTCTGCCTTCTTCCTGACATTTTGTCAGATATTTGGAGCTAATGTCCACATAGCCCTCCTAAGTCTTTGCTTCCCCATGAGGACTATTCTCCCAATAAAACAATTTTCAAGTTCCTGGTTATCCCTCCTGTTAAGTCACTTCAGTTTTTCAATATCTTCATAGTGCCCTGAGAGGATGGACCCAATGCAGGTGGAGGGCAGTGTGTGGAAGAGGACCTTCATCCTCCAGAAACTCCAAATAGGGTTAATAGTTCACAGTAGTGAAAGGACCATAGGGTCAACCAGAATGATAAAACCATAACCTCTGAGTTAAAGGAAGTAGTAAAGGAGCCTGTAGAATTATGGGAGGGATGTAAGGGAGTCCATAAAAGGAACCATGCATTAAAATTTTAAATTTACAGAACACCAAGAAACAGGAAAATGTACTCAGTATCAAGACCAGATTAAAGCAGCTTGTCTATGAAATCCTCTTCCTCTGCTTCAATAAAGGACAAAGGTCCACTTGAACCAGCTACTTGCATTAGTAAAGGATAAGAATAAAGAAGGAAAAGACCCAAACCAAGGAACATGGGACTTTGGGGGGGGGGGGACAACAATCTTCCTCTCTACTACCAAATAATAAAAGTATATTAAATAATAAAAGTGAAAAGTTTAGATGAAATCTAAACTATGATATCTCATGTACACAATTAGATTACAGCCACAGAGAAACTATACCATGCAAGGAAGGGGAAATTTTACTTATTTGGAAGACAAAATGACAGCTATGTGTGTATGTTACCTACAACAGTTATTCTCACATGACACCTCCCAAAAAACAAAGCCAAAAAATAAAATGAATTTACTCATTGAATCAATGTTCCTTGATGTTTCTTCATAGGCATGTCTACATTAACCCTAACCTTCAATTTGCCTGCACACAGCAGGCAATTGATAAATACTTGTTTATTAAAACATTGATTGACTTTAACCAGAATTCAGAAACCTGCCCAAATGGAAGCCTGAATGTAAGCCCAAAAATGTAGGCCTTACACTTACTCAAATTCCAAACCTGTCATTTAACCAAATTCTAAGCCAAATCAAAATTCTGGGCCTAACTGAAGTCCATACTCTAAATCAAGACCTAAACTACATTGTAACTTGTCCAGACCTTACAACAAGTATAAGCTCTCACGCCAACCCCAAAAGTGAATCTCATGTTAACATTAGCACTAAACCTTAATCTTGCTATCACCCTTGTTGACATAGTTCCTTGTTCAGTCTTTTCAGTCATATCTGACTCTTAAGTGACTCCATTTGGGGTCTTCTTGGCAAAAATGCTGGATTGATTTTCAATTTCTTTCTCTAGCTCATTTTACAGATGAAGAATCAAGATGAAGTGACTTGCCCAGTGTCACAGCTAATAAGTGTCTGATAGTGGATTTGAATTCAGAACTTCCTGACTCAAGGCCCAATGCTCTACCCACTGTACCACCTAGCTGCCCCTCACTATCACCTTAGTCCTAATCAAATACCTAACCCTAGATCATAATCTAAACCCTAATTACAGGCTGTAAAGGTAATGGAATTTGAAGATTTTTCCCAGCCCCTTAATAGGCCTAGGGAATTTGAAGATCTTCCCTGCCATTTGACAGGCCTCCAGTGGGACAAAACAGGAGGGGTTTGATTGGGGAAAGGTTTATTTTTCAGGAAATTCTACACCTTTGATTACTTAGTAATTAGGCAGTAAGTCATGAAGGTTGTGATGTCCTCTGACCCTGACGAAGGGTATATATACTCTGAAGTGAGATTTTGCTTTGGGGTTCACTTATGGGAAGAGTTGTATGATATGGCCAGATGAGACTCTGGGCAGCCATTGAGCCCCCCAGCTTTGAAAACCCAGATGTTGGTGCTTATCTCTCTGGTTATTAACTATGTATGTATGTAATGGTCAGACAGCCAGAAGCCCTGTCTGTTTGTGTTGTTAAACTGTGTTATTTTCTCTGTCTGTATTTTTTGTCTGCTTGTAATCTCTGTATTTTCTGAAGTTCATGGTGCTGACTTTTCCCCCTGAACTAAGTGAATTATAAATACACACACACACACATATGTGTGTGTGTTTAATTAAAGATTGTTGACCCCTTTAAAGTTGCTTTCCTGTAGTAAAGCAGATCACAGAACCTGTACTAGCAGCCATCCTGTGTATGCTAGGGTGCTTGCTGTTACACAGGCCTCCCTCTAACTTTTACCCAGATCTGAAGCCTAGCTCTCACATTGGTCCTAGCACTAAGCCCAGCTTTAAATGCAGCCTTACTCTAATGTTAACCTTAACTTTGCCCAACTCTTCACCTCAGCTTCTCCCTAATTTCCCACTGAATTGAATTCAACAGATAAGATTTGACTTTTTGGAACCCTTTAGACCTTCCCTAAGATTCTTCCTAATGCTTGGGAAGACACTCCTGACTCAATAACCATCGGAGAATTCCACCAGAGAAGGGGTCAAGCAAGCATAGAGTGTGTAACTGGCTTCAAGGCCCAAGTGGCATTTTCCTCTTAAAAAAAAAATCAAAATATTAACCAAGATCAAAAGATTAAATCGTGGGGGGTTTTCTCCCTTCTCTCTCTCTCCCTTCCCTCCCCAACCCCTCCTTCATTTCTCCCTTCTCTGCCCTGCTTCTGCAGGGAGAAAGAAAATCAAACCCTGGCAAGAATGATCAATGTCTCCTTGGCGAATTCCCTCAGAAACTGTGAAATTACATAAAAGGTTTGATCAAAGGCGCTGTCAGTGCCAAGCCATAATGACTTCTGTGATTTTCCTTAACAGGATTTTAATTTTATGTTTATTATTTGGGGACCGATAAAGCAAAGGAAACGTCTCTGCTTCCGAGTTCCTCTTTCATTCTCTCCTGCTAAGCTCTTCAGAACTTGGAAAACTCAATTGCAAAAGAAAAACACTTGCTTTGGGTGTTTGGGGCCTGCTTGGTTTGTTTTTTTTTGTTTTTTTTTTCCCTTTCAGTTGCTGTTCGTCTTCCCGGGGCTTAGAAGCCGCCAGTGAACTTAATTAAAATCAATGGAGAAAAAGAATTGAATAAATCAAAACACGAATCTCTCCAAGATTCTATATAGCAGGACAGTGTCGAAGGGAAAAAAAAAGAAAGAAAAGACATTCTGTTTCTTCAATCCATCTGGAAAAGATGAAAAATAAAATATACTCTCATAGGGTATTTGATCGCTGTTTCTTTCTGCTGAGGCTATGAAACCAGGCATCAGGAAGGGATTGTGGGGTGCAGTTAAGCAAGACCTCATCCATGAAGTCTTTCTTGGTACACCCCATTTCTCCCTTCTTTGGCCAAGTTGAAAAAAATATTGAGTCCACATTTTAAACTGCAGAGTGATCATTGAAATAATAACAATAATACTGACATTTAAATGACACTCAGTGCTTTACATAGTTTCTCACTGGATCCTTACAGCAATCCACTGGGGACGGGAGGCGATGGTAGTATCTCCATTTTACAGAAAAAGGAAGCTGAGGCTCAGAGAGATTAAGTGACTTGTCCAAGGTCACTTACCTAGAGTTAGAGGCAGGTTTCAAACCTTTGTTTTCCTAACTCCAATTCCAATGCTCTAACCAATTGACCACTCTATATCTCTTTATTTAAATCTCTCATAGCATTTTGGGCCTTTTCTATTCATCTATACATTCTGTTTTCTATATGGACATATCTAATGTCCCCTCTAACTTGTGAGCCCCTCAACATCAGGGAGGACTCACTCTATATTCATTACTGCATCCCCATGGTTCCAGCACAGGGACTCACATGTGGCCCTTTCTCATGCACATGTGGACACACACACACACACATACATTTGTTGAATGAATGATTAACATTTCCATATCATTTTCCTCACAAGAACTGTATGAAGGAGGTCATCCCAGCAGTATTAGCTCCATTTTACAGATGAGGAAACTGAAGCACAGACAGGTTAAGTGACTTAACCAAAATAAATACAACTAATATTTGTCCAAGCTGGGATTCCTAATTTAGGTTTTCTGATTCTAACACCCGTGCTGTTGGTTTGTGGTTTGGGTTTTTAACAAGACAAATGCCCTGACTGGAGGATGACAAACACCAGAACCTGCTTGCTTTCCCCAGGTGTTCATGAGTTTCAGGCCTCTCAGAATAGTAGTAATAGTGAACCCCTTTTCTCAGAATGGCATATTTGGGAAAATCAGCCTAGGCTAGCAGGTAAGGAGAGGAGGAGAAACAGAACAGCATGAACAAAGCTGGGAAGCTAAGCAAGAAACAGATTGTGCTATATTGAAAACCAGGAGAAGCATTTTAAATTTTATTCAGTGGGTAATAAGGATTCACTGAAGGCTTTCAAGGAAAGGGGTGGCAGAATCTGCCCTGTGCATGCACTGGGAAGTCTACATTTGCAACTGGGTGAAGTCAAGAGTCCAATAAAGGCACTGAAACCAGTTTAGAAGTCCATTAGAACAATCCAGCTGAAAAATGATGTTAAATATTTAAATAGATTCAAATTCAATTCAGCAAACATTACTCATTTGCCATTTCCAAGGTTCTGTGCTGTGCTGGATACCCAGAGCCAGGGATTAAGACACCATCTTTGATGTTACGGCATTTATAATATTGTAGAAGAGAGATTGTAGCATTGACTAACAAAGAGCACTGAACTAGGAGCCAGGAAACCTGGGTTAGTGTCCAGGCTCTGCCACTAACATCCAGTGGGAACCTGAGGAAATTGCTTCCACTCTCCAAGCCTCAGTTTCCTCCCTTATAAAATGATAAGAATTGAACTTGATCTCTCCCATCCCTTCTACCTCTAATATTGATCCTACCATCATGTGAGATAAGGTACATATTCATAAGTATTATTTTTACAAAAGAGAAATGAATAAGCACAGAGGAGAGATCAACCCAAAGTTATATTAGTGGACCCTTCAAACTGGAGACTCTGGGAAGGATTTCATGACAGTGGTAGCAGCTAATCACATGGAAATCCCTTTACAATACCTTCTTTGGTTCAAAGCCTTGGTTGAAATATAATGACATAAAATTCATTTTCCCCTGCTCTAGTGAAGCTGAAGGGATGGTTTGGTCCAAGTTTTAACTGACAGAGGGAAGACAAAAAGACCAGGTGAGAATATCACCACTGAAGATGGAGATAGGCAAAGATATATTGCTAAGTGTTTACCAACCAGATTTCAAAAAAAAAAAAATGGTATGTAGGACACACTTATAAATTTAACCTACATTATTTAACAAATCATCATCATTATTATTATTAATGTAAAATTAGCCTTCTACCTAACAAAGGCTTTTTAGAGAATGGGATCACCTTCTATCTTGGCTCCTGCATTTTGTTTGTCCTTAATTCATTTTTCAGAGGTGGGCCCTTCCTTTTGGGGATCCATGGATTCTACTTTCCAGTTGCTTAAGACAGTAGAAGATGACTTTGCAGGAAATACCAAGGGGAAGCCAATCTTGGGGAAGCTGTGTATATGCATGTTCATGTTCCTGTTGTTTCCTCCAGCATCATTGCCTTTCAATTCATTGTTGGTAATAGGAAGCGTCACTCTCTCCTATCTGGTCATGCTCATAATATAACTCTTCTGTCAGACAAACTCAAAGAAGACCTCAGAAAAAACTGTTGTCTGGTGTCTAAATTAAGGTAGCAATGATACAGTGGAGAAGAAAGAGGAGAAGACTGTTTATATCTGGCCTCTGATGAGTTCTACCTTTCTGTCCTTGAAGAGTCCACTTACCTGTCCTGGGCCTCAGTTTCCTTATCTGAAAAAAGAGGGTCTCAGAATAGAGAGGCCTCTTCTAATTCTAGGTCTATGACCCTAGGAGTTATAAAGTTTCTTAAAATATTAAAGTATTACTATTTCTTAATTTCAATTTATATTTTTATTACTCATGTCTAAATCAGACAAGGTACCCTTTGCCCATACATGATTTGGGGAAGGGGGTTTCTCTCCACAATCTCCCCTTGAAGTATTCTCATTTAACAGAGGCTTTATGGAAATGCTTCCACTGAAGTTCATGGATTAAATATTACCCTCAATTTCCAAAGGTTAAATCTGTAGTCAATAAACTCTGACAAGTTCTTTTGTGCTGGAAAGGCTTCATGTAAAGGCCAAAGAATGGGACTTGGATCAGTCATCCATGGTCCAGTCTAAGTAAATTGAAGTGTAAAACCAGGATAATGGCCTCAAGCTTATAAGTAGGGGTTTTTTCTCTGTATTTGTTTGTTTGTTGCTTTGATTGGGGAGTAGAGGGGCAGAAGAGTTTATGAAAAACTAAGAAGGTATGAAAGCACTGGGATCTGTGATGGTAGAGGAAGGACCTGTATGGGTGAAATTGTGGATCTTCTAAAGGATTCCCATATCCAGTAGGGAACTAATAGAAGTCAAGCAAAACACCCTCCTCTCCACCAAGACCCATCCTTATAGACAGAGCTAGCCATCACCACCTCCCTAATCCACCCCAATGTCTGGAGAAGAACAATCAATGACCACACATGAAAAGAGCAGCCATCTTATTAATGAAAGGGTTGCCACCATAATGTCTAGAGCATGTGCCAATCTCTTCCAGATCAATTAATTTCTTAATCACACTTTTAATGGAGTAGCATGTTACAGCCCATGTGGGAACGATGAATATTAGTTGTATTTAACTGCCAAAAGCTCTGATATCGTAAAGCCTGCTCACAGTTGCACAATAAAATTCAAAGTTTAATTGGTGGGTAACAAGCCTCTAGGCACTTGTCCCTTATTAATGCTGACAACAGTAATATTGTACATTCAGCAATGACAGCTGGCTACTTAGGAGAGTGCCAGCGCCTCCTTCCCCAGGAAGTGGATGTGACTAGCATGCCGTCTGGGCTGCCTGTTGGAGAGATTTAGTGTCCATTTCACTGTGGAAAGGTTAGCTAACTAAAAAAAAAAGAGTTCTTTTCCACTGCATCCCTAATTCCAAAGGTAAGACAGAGTTGGGCAAGAGTGCTCCACACAAACCATAGGGATATATAGATTCAACTGAATTCAATTCAAATCCACTAACATTTATTAAATAGCTATGTGTGCAGGTAGACTGTAAGCTACTTGGGGACAGGAGCTGTTCCATTTTTGCCTTTGTGTCCCTGGTCAATAATATTTACTTAATAGATACCTGTTGGTTGATTGATTGTAGAGCATAGAACTAGGCCTGGAAGAGAGAAAATTTGAGTGTGAAAGCTTTTGTCTTCATGTCTCTCATACTTTCCCCCTTCTCTCCATTCACAACCCTTGTTCAGACCCTGGGCCCTCTCCCATGAATTATTGCAATAGCCTTCTAACTGACAACCCTGAAAAAGTATCCCCTCTGTGAAATGATCCTTTCTCCTTAATCTTATCCTTTCCAGGGTAGAGTGAACCTCAGAAATCTAGAAATTTGAATCTAGGCCAGGGATTGTATCCAGCCCAGCATCAATGCCTTAAGAAGTAAGGAGTAATGATGATCTTTGGGAGTGACCTTCAGGACCCCAGTTCAGCAAAGAAAAAAAACTCATTCAACAACTAGGTTGCCTTTGAATAGAACTTAAGAACTGAGCTAAGTTTTGAGATATATATGCCCCTAGATTTTGAAGTAGTGTACAGGAGAGTATTAGCATTAGTTTGTCCTTGTTCCTACTCTATCTATGAAGTAGATATATTTTTGTAAAAGCTACTTAATGTTAAAAATGGAACTGGGTTACTAGTCATAGGCCTTTAACAAATGGGGGAGGGGGAAACACAACTGGTGGTGACTTGATCCAGAGGCACAAGAGAAAACATACCTACAAATCCCTCAGGGTGCCCTGGAACCTTGAGAGGAAGTACAGCCCCCCTGGCCTTGAAAGAGTAAGATCATATCATACAAGTTCCACAAAGATCAAAGATTTCTGTCCAGAGTGGAGTCTCCTCTGAAGAAGACCACAGACTTAATAGGAAGTCTATATGAGTTGATGTGGGCAAAATCAATCCTTGTCCCATGGCCACCCTTCTGACGATTAGCCTGCTGAACTGAACAGGGCCAGTTCTCATGTGACAGATGTGCTTCCCATTCTACTCTGGTAAGACCTCCTATGAGAACAAGCATGACATATGGCTATGATCAGATACTCTAATGAATTGTATGCATTTGAAAGTCCCTTCCAACAATGCAGATCACAAAATCTGCGTGCTTCCAGTCCATGTCCCCTCATAAGACTGTAATAGTGGCATCCACCCAACATGCTGGAGGCATTCTTAGCATTCTCCTTATATCAAAAGGGTGTCGTGGCATCTGTCATCTCTCACCTTTGCTCTAGTTCCCAAAGAATTAAAAATGAAGAATATGTAGAGGACAATGAAAAGATTCATGGTGGATGTGATCAGGGTGAAATAAATAACCACTGAAGAAATCTGAAGAACAGTAGTAAAAGATGTCATTGAGGAATGGTATGATAGAAAGAGAACAGGCAGATAACTATAATTCATAACAATACATGCAAAGTGCATTGTAAGGGTTGTGGGTAGAGGCTATTGCTGATAGAGGGAGTCAGGACAAAGTTCCTGGAACAAGAAGTCTTTGAGCTTGTCTTTAATGAATGGGTAGGAATTCAGACAATGAAGAGGGGAGGGCATTCTCAACAAAGGCTATGGTATTCAAGGACTATTCCTGAGAAAAGGTCCAGGACAACCAGTTCCTGGCTCCTGGGGACTAGACCTATAAATACCTTGTGTTCAAGAAAAGGTGGGGATAAGAAATCTGCATTCAGAGCCCTGTCCCTAACCCTCCTTACCTTGTGATTTAAAACTCAAGACTCCATGACCAACAAGGGAGTGAATGCCCCATCAACTGTAGGTTTTCAAGCAGGAATGGGAGAACCACTTGCCATAAATGTTGTGGAGGGAATTTCTCTTGGGCACTGTGAAGTGATCAGAGCTTGGTCAGACATCAAAGACACCAAGGTCGGCCATTGCATCCCAGGCCATCACCAGTCCTTTTGACTTTTGTCTTGCCACTGGACTTCAATGACTTTGGAAGAGAGAGTTAGTTTATTCAATTCTGCCTCACTTAAATCCAATTCATGCACTAATTAATATATTACCAGTGAGGGCATTGGTCCTCTTTGAAAACAAAAGACAAGCAACAAGGAGAGGTTCAAGTACAAGTTGTGCTGAAGCTTCTGAGAGACATTTCCAACTCTGAGATTCTAGCATCCTAAGATTCAATATATGTCTTATTTCCACAGCTGAATATATAGCTTACTGTTGTATAATAGGAAAGATCCCTGAATTTGGAGTTAGGAGACTCAGACTGACTCTGGACTTTATGGTTATGTATATGTGTGATTTAGATGTTAATTTGCTTGATTAGCCTCAGTTTCTTCATTTACAAAATAAGAGTTGGACTAGATGTTTTTAAAGATCCTTTCCTGCTCAAATGTTCTATTAATCTGAGTTCCTGAAGGTGAATAGGATTCCTGAATAGAATTAAATAGTATGATTTTTAAAAATCAAGGAAACTGACAAGCTAAGTGGCTTAACAAGATGGAGCATGGGACTTGCAGTCAAGAAGACCTGGGTTTAAATCCTACCTTGTTCACTCACTAGCTGTGTGACCTTCTTTGACAAGCCTCTTAATCCTCTCTTGGCCTGTTCCCTTTTCTATAAAATAGGGACAATTATATCACCTACCTCATGGCTGGTGAGGTGACAAGTCACTTTACCCCGTTTGCCTCAGTTTCCTCATCTGTAAAATAAGCTGGAGAAGGAAATGGCAAAACACTCCAGTATTTTTACCAAAAAAACCCCAAATGGGGTCGTGAAGAGTCAGACAGGACTGAAAATGACTGAACAAACAACTCATACTATCACGTTGTTGTCATTGTTCAGCAGATAAGCCATGAAGGCAAAAAACTATAACACAAAACAGAATGTGAAGAATATCATAGAGTGGGCACAATGGAAGGATAGAGGTCCTCAGGAGAGTCAAAGATTTCTCTGAGTTAGGCCAATTAGGAAAGGGGACTCGGAAGAATTGAGTTGGATTCGGGGAAACTACCAGTGGTCCAATTTGGCTGGAGCACAGGATACAGGTTAAGGTTAGTGGGAGATAAAACTTGAAGGGTAAGTGGAGAGATTCTTGAATACTGGGCTTGAATTTAGGCTTTCTCCTACAAACAATGGGATGCCATTTAAAGTGCACTAATGGGGAAGGGATAAGAAGAGTTAGACATTAGAAAGAGTACTCTCATAACTTGTGTGGAAGGGATTAGAGGAGTAGGATCCATAGGTAGGAGACGAGGACCAGTTAGTATGAGGAATTTAGTTTGAGGAACTGAGACCTCTTTTTATTGCAAACCCCACTTCAATATTCTATGCGCGCGCGCACGCGCACGCACACACACACACACACACACACACACACACACTTCCCACCCCTCAATCCCCTACCAGCATTTTAAAATATTTTATTTACCAAAATCCAATTTAGGCAAAGTCAAGAGGGTTCACCTATTAGTCTGCACCACATCAGGCCTGCCCCAGATTGATACTGAGAAAATGGAAACATGAAATATCCTTGCAATTTTTGGGTGCACTAAGACATACACACTTAAATATTTAGTAGATTATAAATGGTTGAGAGCCTCAGTGTAACTTTTAAATATCCCCTTTTAATCAGATTGGACAGACAAATCATCCCCTGGGGGAGTGTCAGGCAGTAATTGTGGCCAGCATGATGAATGCCTAGGAGTGGATGTTTATGACCAAAAGGTATTAATGAAGTTATAATAGTGGAAAAGACGCTTCCACTGTATTGTTCCTTTTATTCACAATTAGTATTGTTGAGACTGCAGTGTAGAAACTACTAAATGGAAGAATAAAGAACAAGTCCTCCCAAATCCAGTGTTTTCCCCCTTCAATCTTTGCTGTACAGTCTGGCCAGATTAATAACTACCTTTCTAGTGCTTTTTTTTTTTCTTTTTGAGACTTGGTGTCCCTACCCCACTGAGACCCAAGGAAGGCAAGGTAGCCATTCACAGGTCCAATCCCACTACATGTCAGCCTGGGAGCTTGACCTGTTCTCTTTCCAAATGGGGCTGGTTCATCCCTCTTTAGTCTGCCTGCTGGTCCCCTAGACATGGGGAGTTTAACATACTGATGCAGATCTTAATGTTCAGTCATTTCAGTTTTGTCCAACTCTTCATGACCCCATTTGGGGTTTCCTTGGCAAAAATACTAGATTGGTTTGCCATTTCCTTTTCTAGCTCATTTTACAGATAGGAAAACTAAGGCTCACAGGGTTAAGTGATTTGCCCAGGATCACACAACTAGCAAGTGGCTGAGGCTGGTATTTGAACTCAGGTCTTCCTTATTTACTGCCCCCCACCTAACTGCCCCAGGTGTGGTCATGAAGGGGTACCTGGGGTCTAGATCAACTTGTGAAACCAACTTGTAAAACCAATCTGTTCAGTTGTAACTGCAATTTGTCCTTTCCCATCCTTGAGCTCTGCCCCTTCCCCCTATCCCACACTCCGCCTAGGCAACACCCTGTGACCCCTTTGTTCTTACTTAATCTCTTCATTTCTTCTCAGGCCTGGCCCACACCCTCCTTTGTCCTTGCCTTTTGTCTCCTTCTACCTGGCCCAAATCTTATCTAAACTATCTATTCACATGCTCCTCTTGGTCAGCTCTGACCTTTGTCTATGCACTGAGGCCCCTCCCATCAGGTCAGCCCTGACAATGGCAGCCCTACCCTTTAAAGGTATTTAAAGGGTATTTAAAGGTAAAGGCATGTACCCCTCTCACTCCTCATTCACAGGTCCCCTAAAGGACTCTTGCCTGCTTCTCATAGAAGCCTAACAATAAACTTCTACAACTCTCACTCTAATTAAGCCTGAGACCTTAAATTCTTTCCAGACGCTATTGCAGGTTTTCTGGTCTTAGATGAGATCAGAATTCCTGCTGAACCTATTGGGATTCCGTCCCTCATCAGTCAACTGCAGCAGCAAACTCCTGAGCTCAAGGAATCCATCAACCTCAGCTTCAACTTCTCTGGTAACTGATAATTTCCCATTACACCACTTTACACACTTGCCATTCCCATTAGATGGGCCTGGTAGCTGTTCCCCACACAAGAAATCCCATCTCTAGCCTCCATAACTTTGCATGAGTGTTCTTCCATGTTTGGAATGAACTTGTTCTTCTATTCCTTAGAGAATTCTGAACTTGCTTCAAAGCAATGTTCAAGGGACACCTCCTACACCAACCTTCCCTGATTCTCCCTAGCTATTAGCACCCTCTTCTCTCTCTTCAAGAGAAATCACTAATCACCTTGTATCGAATTTATCTTCTTGTGTTCACATCGTTATCCCAGCACAATCTTTGTATCCCAAGTGTGTAGCACAGTGTTTGTTGATTGGAATTGCATCATTTCCTGGTTGGAAGGGACCATGGAGATTCTGCAATACAATCCTTTTATAATTAGGGAAACAGAGCAAGGGAGGTGAAGCCACTTCCCTGGGTCACAAATGCAGTCAGTAGCAGAGCCTGCATTTGAATACAGGACCTCTGGCTTCAGTTCCAGAGTTCTTACCTTACTACACCCCATTGCCTTTTGGTCAGCACAACTTGGATCTTGTCACACTCCTGGGTCTAAAGGTCATCAGTTTCTCCCTATAGACTGCTGGATAAAGCCTGAAATTCTGTTGATATTCAAAACTATCAACAATGGGGTTGTCCCATCTTTCTAGCTTTATATCCTACTCTGCCTCCCTAGTTCTGAATTACAAAGATTTGGCAGAGATCTATCCCTTTGCTTAACTCTCTCTCACAGCCTTCAGTCTTTCCCATTCTCATGGTGCTCACCACATTCAATTCAATTCAACAAGTATTATTTTTAAAAAATATTTACCAAACGAGGTGACTAGGTAGCACAGTGAATAGAGCACTGGCCCTGTAGTCAGGAGGACCTGAGTTCAAATATGACCTCAGACACTTAGCAGCTGTGTGACCTTAGGCAAGTCACTTAACCCCAAATGCTTTGCATTCCCCTCTCAAAAAAAAAAAATTTACTAATATCCATTGTTTTTAATTTACCCCATTTGTCCCACCCAGAGAGTCATCCCAATAAGAGATTAAAAAAGAAAAAAAAGTAAAACCAACCCACATATCAATAATCCTAATAATATATATTGCTCCATACCCATAAAATCCCCTACCTTGAGGGCCAAATTTGAACATTATAATTATACAGCATTCAACTGCAATCTTTTTTTTGGTCCCCATGAACATTGTGGTTATTTTATATCATAGTCCTGGTTCTGCTTATTTCATTTTCTCTCAATTCATAATTCTCTGTTCTTCACATACATAATTTCTTATAACACAACAACATTCTATTCACTTATCAATCGACAGACAAGTATTTTTAAGTGCCTCAAGTGTCAAGCAATGCACTCTAGGCTGAGAAAACAAAAACAAAGAATAAAACAACACCTACTTGCAACAAGCTTCCTTTCAAATAAAGAAGGCAACAAGTACTTACAAAAATACATACATATATATATATATTTTTTTTTTTTTTGGTTTTTTCCTGGTCTTTCTCTGTCCCACAAGCAATCTCCTCCTAATTGACATCCTTTCCTCCTGCCCAGTAATCCCTTCCTTCTGTCCTACCTATTCTGTGCAACTCACACACACACACACACACACACACACATACAATATGTGTATATACTTGGACCATGCCAGGAAGAAAACTGTCCATATTATTGATATATGAACTCACCCCACCTAGGAACTCAGACTCTTCATTCCTCCTCTCAAGCAGCTGAGTGGCTCTGATCTGGGAATCCACAATGACAGGAGCTGATCCATGAGCTGTCTGGAAGCTGAGACCCAAGAGTCCTTGATCATCACACACTCCCTCTCGCTACCACAACCTGAAGATTGTCAGGCTTCCTAGGGACGTCCCTGATTGTATCCATTTCCTACCCCATTCCAGTCTATCTTGGAGATGATATTCCAAGTTTGAGGGAGGTCCATGAGCTCCCCTGGTTGTAGGTGTTGGCACTGACCCCCAGGATGTTTCCTTTTTTGTCTCTATCTGCCACTTGCTGGAATGACTCCAGTTAGGCCATGTGTCCTTCCTTGTGGGGCTTTCTCTAAAGCACATAAAATCAAAGGACCTGTTCCTTTAAGCATTCAAAGGAGTTATGTGATCGGAGAAGTACTTTATCCCCCTTTTCTCAGTAGGGTCATGAGAATTAGAGCTGGAAGAGTCCTCAAAGATGATCTAGCCAAGCTTCCTCAGGTCAGAGATGAAGAAAAAGGGACCCAGACAGAAATAACTTGCTCAAGGTCCTATGAGCGGCAGAAAGCAGAATTAGGAGTCAAGCCCTGGTTTTCTGATGCTAAATCCAATGTTCTTCCCACTCCAACATGGCCTCAGGCTTCACCTAGTCTTAGCAATATCATGTGTTGGTTTGTTAGCAAACCTGTGATTTCATGAGTATAGGGAAAGTCCCTCCAATAATGTGTCAAAGTGAAGGTGCTTGAACCAGATTAAAATGTAAATGGGGAAATGTTTAACAAAATAAATAAAATACAGTACAACATAGATAACACTGATTTGTGATGTTCTAAGTCAATATGTATCCCTAATTGCCTTGACCCTACTTATCTCCTATCCATCCCTCTTCCCCTTTTTTACAGATGAGGAAATCTAGGCTGAGAAAGGTTAAGTGACTTGCCCAAGGTTATACAGCTATAAGTGGGGAAGAATTTGGACCCAACTCTTCCTGACTTGCCAAAAAGGGAGAAAGAAGGAAAGGAAGGAAGGAAGGAAGGAAGGAAGGAAGGAAGGAAGGAAGGAAGGAAGGAAGGAAGGAAGGAAGGAAGGAAGGAAGGAAGGAAGGAAGGAAGAAAAAGAAGTTATTCAATGTATAATATTAATCCTCTATGAGATGAGGCAGGTAATTTATTTCTATACACACACGCCCACACGCACACTAACACTGAATAAAGGAGACCCACAAGGGAACATCCACCGAAATAAAACCAGAGTCAGAGACCTAAGGTATAACTTATTAATACAATCTTCTGAAAGCCTGTACTTAAGCTTCTTCAGACACATCTGCCAATTAGGCATTTCACCTCTGCTCTGTCCAAACATCTCCTCATACATGTCTGTTATTAAGATGGGCAGGCTCAGGACAACATTTTGTCAGTGAACATCTCCTCCAGAAGTGTTGGGTTAGGGGTCTTCCCCTGCGGCCATTCAGTTTTAACCCAGAATATCCAGATCTCTTCAGCTCACAAGTTTACCCCCAAGCCTGGATGCATCAATCTCTGTGTTGGAACTCATTCACCTGGCACACAGTAAGTGCTTTATTAATGTTAGCTAGCTGACCAGGAGAGGTTAAAGTCCTAAGAGGCAGCCCCAAGCCAGGCTTAGACTTGTGTGGGTACTACATATTCTTTAGATGCCATCTGGTCATGAGGAAAGCCACTTCTATTCCCGACTTCTCAGTGGAAGTCTCTGAGTTACATGACTGCACTTGGAGAGTAGAAGTTTAAAAGAGGCCAATCAGAAGCTGTTTTTTATTTTATCTGATAAAGTACCTTGTTCCTCTTCTACTCTCAGGGGGTGGGACATCTCAGGTCTTGCCATATCATAACTAAATGCCAAGTCCTCACCATACCAGACATCACATGGTCAGAAGCAGCAGAGAAGTTGATCATTTCCAAAGGCCCAAGAAATGAGTCACCACATCCCATAAATTTCCTGGAAATTTCCAGGGAAGCTCCACATACTCCCTGAGATGCCCTCCTATAATCCAATTCACTTTCTCTATGCCTGCTTTTTAATGGATGGTGAAAGGATGGCTGAGGTAGAGTGACTTTCTCACAGACTTCTGTGACTAAGACTTCTGACTCTAAGACCAGGATGCTTTCCACCATGCCACAGTGTATTAATCTGGCAGTGGGGAGAGGGAGCATGTGATGGAGGTGGAGCTTTACAGTAGGGAGCAAGGATCAGAGGTGATGGTGTTGCTGCCTGCTGACATCCCTATTACCAATGAGGCCTCTGCTGGACTGGAGTTGCCTTTCTCCTCCAAATACACCAAATGTTTTTGCTGTGTTTAAAAGCAAACTGGAAAGGGGAGGAGTGGGGAGCCACCACCCAAGGAGAAAGTGATTTTGGCATTAAATAAAAGGAATGTTTTTATCCTGCAATGAAAACGCTGTGATCTTGGAACACAATTTGCATAAACAGACAGTTTGGTTATAAACAATCTTAACAGTAACTGGTATTTACATATAGAACAACTCAGTCAAAATACAATTAAAGGCCCTGATGGATTGGAGAGTGTCAAAACATTTAAAAGGCTTCACAACAGCTATTTGATTTACACCTCCTCTATTGGACCAGAAACTCCTCTCTGTTGCTCATGCTCCCTCTTCCAAACAGTCCTCCCCACCCCCTGCTGACAGACCCTTAGCATTCCTGCCTAGCACCCACCGGTGCTTAGCTGCAGGTGAGAAAGCTCTCTGTTGGAGCAGAGATGCTGGAGATCTCAGGAGAATGGCTGGAGGGTCAGAGAGAGAAGGTAAAGCATGAGGTCTCCCAGTTCAGAATCTTGAGTGCAGGTAGGACTTCCCCAAGCCAATCAATTCTTTTGTTAATGGTCTCCAGGAAGCTTCCTTTATTCAATGCTTAGCAACTTGACAGCCAGGAAGTCCTCAGGTCTTGTCCTCTGACCTGTGGTTGGCACCCCTCCAATTATTTGGGAGGGGTGTCAGTTCAGCTGGGGTAATCATAGAGACAGCTTGCAGGTGAATCAAGAACACAGCTTTACCATCACTTAACTCCTCTTATTCTAGGTTTGATGGGTCTTGAGCCTGGACCAAGAGAAATACACGATCCTAGAACCATGCAAATACCCAGGAGCTCCTCCACACTAACCACAAAGAAGAACGCCCTAGGGTCCCCATATTTTAGGGGCATGACTGTGCTGCTTCCCTAGACTCACTCACCTGACACCTGAATTTGCTGACACCATGCGCTCCCTGCCTTCAATAGGCTGGTTTGCTCAAAGAAACAGCTTGGTTTTCTCTGTCTGATTTGCCTAAATATTCTGGCTAAATGGAGTTCTAGGCTATAATGCTGATGCTATTAGACTGCAACTTGCATCTTGCTCCCAGCTGATGTAGGAATTCCTTCAACACTTTTATCTTCTAGCAACTAGTACATGCAATCTCACCTGCTGCATTCACTTTTTTTCCCTTGAGCCCTGCAAGGTGCAGTTCTGATAGCACTAACCTAAATTTCCCAAATTGCAATCTAGCCCATTTCCTCTACAGAGACAGAGGGCTGGCAATGTTTACCCGATTCACTGTGAGGGTGCAGATTACATCCAGCAAGGCTTGGTACAGTAGAAAAAACTGGTTTTAGAATGAGATGACCTGAGTTCAAATCCCATGCTCATTATCTGTGTGACTTTGGTTAAATTGCTCTACCTTCCTCAGTCTTGGTTCCCTCATCTGTAAAATGAAAGGGTCAAATCAGATAAACTCTGTGTTCCATTCCAGCTATAAGTTATACTTTCTCATGGACCTAAAGTTAGTCAAAATGTTGGGGGATGGTAGAGAGAGGGAATTGAACCAATCTATCCCGGATCAAACTAAGACATAAGTCATGTCAATGACTAGAATCCTAAGCTTTAGCAAGATTGACCCTATGTTAGCTTTTTCATCCCAAGAATTTTCCAGATTTCTTCTCAGAAAGGAAAGTTGTTCCCATCAATGACGTTATTCTGACTATATGTTATAGATGAGATTCATGCTTTAATGTAGGGTCAGACTAAATGATGCTTGAAGCCCCTCCCAACTCTCTAATTCTGCAGTCATTGCCATGAGCTTCATAAATACTTCAATGATTTTGTGTTCTCATCAAAGTATTTCCTCTTTTCCTGATATTCCCTCCATTGGTACAAATGACTTAGAATGAGTGTACATAGCAACTGTTTTCTGCTCTGGCCAGAAACTCTGGGGGCCTTTTCCTCCCAGATTGATGAAATCTTTGCAATGGTGAGTTGAGCCATATTTTGTCCCAAATTTCCTAGCCTTTTGTCATTAAATGGGTGAGGCCTCAGTTAAACAGATATGGGAAAGACCTTAATTTAGAAAAGCCCAAGTCACCCACTGCATCCTGGGCCATTGCCAGTCATTGCCAGACCTCTGTCTTCAATGGCTCTGGAGAAGAGAGTGAGGCTGATGATTTTTTGTGCAGCTCTGCCTCTCTTAAATTAAATCCCTTATATGAACAAATCAAGACATCACCCTCATTATGTCATCAGTCCTATTTGAGAATGAAGGGCAAATAACAACAGATGACAAGTCATCTACAGCTTCTCTAACCCTATGTGATTCTGATTCATATTCCTCCCAACAGGCCTCACCAGGGTGCTGACATTTTGTTGCTGTGGACAGAGCACTGGACTTAAGAATCAGAGGATATGGGTTCAAATCCTTATTTGCTACTTACTAGCTGTGTGACCTTGGGCAAGTCACTGAATCTTTCTCAGCCTCAGTTTTCTAATTTATAAATTGAGTGAGTTTGACTAGGTGATCACTAAGGTCCTTTCCAGCTATAAATCTATAATTTTGCCTTTCATGGGCACCACTGCAGTACTTGAGGAACTTCTGTCACCCCTTGCTCTTACCATATGGTTGACCCTCCTCCTTCTCCCCATCATACATTTTTCAACTCTATTCCTTATGCCACCTCTCACACATCGTTTGTCCTTAGAAATATATCCCATTTGTGTCCATACTACTTTTGCCTTCCATACATCTGTCCATTGCTCCTTAGGACACCAATAAGAAAATTCCATTATAATTCTGAATTTATGGAAAGGCACAGACAATGATTATGTAGAATGAGTTTTTGTTCAGTCATTTTAGTCATGTCTGACTCTTTGTGACCCCTATTTGGGGCTTTCTTGGCAAAGATACTGGAGTTATTTATCATTTACTTCTCCAACTTATTTTATAGATAAAGAAACTGAGGCAGAGTTAAGTGACTCACCCAGAACCACACAGCTACTAAGTTTCTAAGGCCAAATTTGAACTCAGGAAGATGAGTCGTCCTGATTTCCAGCCCAGTGTCCTATCCACTGAACCACCTATTTGCCCCCTGCCCCTTTTACTTCCAATACAGGTCCCAGATAATCATAATCAACTGCCACCCTCATCATTCCTACCCCATTCCTCCCCTTACCCTCCCACACACACACAACCACTAATTTATTTGCCTAGAAAGATTCAGGTCAAAGTTCTATATCTCTTTCTCTGCCTCTGTCTCTCTGTTTCTGGATCTCTCTCTCTCTCTCTCTCTCTCTCTCTCTCTCTTTTTCTCTCTC
>NW_027185694.1:32717367-32717882 GCF_028583685.1 Petaurus breviceps papuanus | reverse complement strand
GGATCTCTCTCTCTCTCTCTCTCTCTCTCTCTCTCTCTCTCTCTCTCTCTCTCTCCCTCTCTCTCTCTCTCTCTCTCTCTCTCTCTCTCTCTCTCTCTCTCTCTCTCTCTCTCTCTCTCTCTCTCTCTCTCTCTCTCTCTCTCTCTCTCTCTCTATCTCTCTCTCTCTCTCTCTCTCTCTCTCTCTCTCTCTCTCTCTCTCTCTCTCTGGATGTCTCTCTCTGTCTCTGGATCTCTCTCTCTCTGTCCCTCTCTCTATTCCTTTACCTCTGTATCTATCTCTTTCTCTCTATTTTTCCCTTCTCCAGGAAGTTATAAAATATAGGAATCAAAAATTATTTTTCTATGTCTCACAAGCCCTCAGAAAATTTCTCTGGCAAACTATGTAGTACAGTTTTAGAATCTACTTTAGAATCTACTTCTCTCTCCTGTGCACTCTGCAGGTCCATAGGCCCCTACACCTCTCCTAACCTCTCCTATCACCTCTCTCCCTCCTTCTCCCCCCCCCTCCCTTCC
>NW_027185694.1:32668855-32717267 GCF_028583685.1 Petaurus breviceps papuanus | reverse complement strand
TAAAGAAAATCCTAAGAAATGGAGATTCTGCAAAGGGCCATACCTCTTCAGGAAAGAGAAATGAATGGAAGGAGGTTTCAACAGCTCTGGTCTCAACAACCTGAACAGTTGCAGCGATCCAGCCTCTGCTCTGCTACTTGTCTGCTGAGCACAGAGTCCCTGTCCTGTAAGCTGGCATAGAATGCCTCATGGTTGGCACACCCCCTTGTAATCCCTGGCACAGCTGTCAAATGCTGGGGTGGCCCTTCACATGCCTGCCTGAGCATGTATACACCCATCCTTGTGCCAGTGTGCTTGCTCTTCCCAGGGCCCAGTTTTTCTCTATATGCTTTTTGCCCCACCTCTCCCTTAAAGAAGGGAAGAGAGCTAACTAGTCAGTCAAAGTTTTGTCCCAATCACTATATCGTTAGGGCAAATGCCTTGAGAGTCAAGGTGGGAATGCTATGGCAACTTCCATTCTGCCCAGTACAATATGTCCAACATTTATATCTCCTTGGCAACCTCAAAGGATCCTATAAAGACTGATATAATCACATATGTGTATATGTATACATACACGTACATATATTTATATATGTGTGTAGATACAGATACAGATATAGACATAGATACAGATACAGATAGATATAGATAGATATAGATACATGCATAGATGTGTATGTGTTGCCCTTTGTACATTCTCTGATTCCCCAAATTCTAGCCATCAGCTAAGGCTCAACTCAAGCCCCATATCTTTTCTACCTTTCCAGTCTTCCCTTACATTATTCTTCTCCAACCAAACTAGAATGCTACTTCTACCCTCAATACATTCTGCCCTGATCTCCAAGACCTTGCTAACAGTTTCCTATACCTGAAATGGTTTTTGTCCTTTGTTTTCATCTCTGCCTGATGAAATCCTACCCATCCTTTAAAAACAAGAATATATGTGTGCATGAGTATGTATGTGTGTACATGTATATGTGTAAACATGTAATTATATATACACATACACATATACATATACATCCCTTCTTCATGAAGTTTTCTTGGATCCCTCCAGGGCAATAATAACCTGTTCCCCTGTAAGACCTAGGAAAGGACTTAACTGACACTTCTCTGATACATTTATACACCATTTTATATTAGAATGATTTGTGAATATGTCCTATCCTCCCAGTAGACTGTAAGCACCATGAGGACAGGGACCAGGTCTTATTTATCTTGGTATCTAGGCCAGTGCCCAGCAAAGTGCTCTATATAAAAAAGAGCAAATCAAACTTTGTCGTATTTTGCTAAAGCGTAAGTGGAGATCTGGGTTTAAGTTTCAGTTCTGCCAGTTGTTGTGACCTTGGTCTAGTCTTTTCAGCCCTTGAGCTCCAATTTTCTCCTGTTAGCTCCTGTTTCTACAGGATTCTAAAACATTTGCCTTATGTGTAACACTTGCCCTGTGGGGGCAAGGGGGATGAAGGGTATAGGAGGGATAGCAGAATTATGTTTTGCATGACTTCCTAAGTATAATGGGTTACCATTCCATGCCTTTGGGTAGAGGAGTGGCAGAGGGAAGAAGAGAATTTGGAACTAAAAATAAAAACAATTTCAAAAGGAAAGAATGTTATTTGCCCTGTTTTATAGGTTAGGATATGAAGAAGAAGTGATTTGTCCAAGAGCTCATAGTTTTGTAACACTAAGACTTCTCTCATCTCCCAAGTTCACAATCCGCATGCTTTCCACTACCCAAGACAGAGATAATGATAATACTAATTATACTGACTGCCTCACAGAAATGTCATCAGGAACAAAGGAAATAAGGTTTGTTAAGTGCCAGAGAAAATGTGTTAGTCATGCTCGCTCTCTAATCATTCCTTGTGAACCAATCAGATCAATGAAATGACCTAGTAGGTAAGTAAATGAGTTCAGAGTGCTGATGATTCAATAGGAAAAAAACCTACTGTAGATTTTAGACCAGTTCTCAGAAACATAGAAACCATAACAAACTGGCAGAATTGCATTTGAGCAAAGCCTAGAGTAGGTCCTTGAGGGAAAGGATGATTTCTCTTTTGTCTTCCTGTCTCCAGAGTCTGAGAGGCAGAATGTGGGGATGCAATTGGAGGCAGGAGGAACTGGGTCTAAGTCCCAGCTGTCTGACCATGAACAAGTGACAACCTCTCAGAGCCCTTTCCCACCCACCCCCAACCCAGGAAACTCTCTGAGATTATACATTACAAATGGGCAGGAGCTCTGAATTAATGGGAGGGGGGCATTCCCACACAGATATTTCCCCATATAGTTAAATTCAAAAATCTAGATTTATCCATCATAAAAACCCACCCTAAACCCTCAATTTCTAGCACAATGTCTTGCATATGGATGATTCTCAACATATATTTGTTGAAACGAACTGAAATTAATTATATCTCCTCAAAAAGACTACAAGTTTGTCAAGGGCAGGGAAGCCCTTCTTGTTCTTCTGTTGCATTCCTCAAAGTATGTAGCAAAGCACTGAACATACTATGGAGCTTCATTAATACTTACTGGTTTGATGGCCTGAGTTAGAGGTCAAGGATAGCACATTATAGCCTTTCTATGGGAGAGGTGGGATAGAGGGGAGGAGAGAGGGAAGCAGAGAGAGACAGACAGAGAATGAGCGAGAGCGAGAGCGAGAGCGAGAGCGAGAGAGAGAGAGAGAGCGAGAGAGAGAGAGAGAGAAGGAAGAGGAGGAGGAGGAGGAGGAGGAGGAGGGAGGGAGAGAATTTGACTTACAAAATCACTGACTCAAAGCAATAGCAAGTTACTACTACAGAATTTTATCAAGAAAGAGCCATTAGAGATCATTGAGTCTAAGATTTGTGTATTACAGAATAGGAAACAAGCACAAGAAATAGACCTGCCCAAGGTCACACAACATGACTGTCTGGTTGTGCTTAGGGTCACCTGTTTCCTGAAGGGAATTCATAAGCTTCATCAAACATGCCAAGGACTAGAGAAGGCCTGACATATCTCATACAACTCTCTGGTATAGAAGATGAACAAAATTAGACCCAGACAGAGAGAATAAACTACCCAAGTACATACAAAGACTCAGTGATAAATCTGAGATTAGAACTTGAGTCTCCCAATCTTCCTACCAGATCTAGTCACAGTCAAGTAATGAATAAGTAATAGGAGGGTCCACTCTAATGTGGATTCATTTCTGGAAAAGGAAGGAGCCTTGACTGAAAGCTGTGAAGAAGGGGCGGCCAGGTAGCACAGTGAGTAAGAGCACCGGCCTCAGTGTCGGGATGACCTAGGGATCAAATCCAGGCTCAGACACTTAGCACCCACCCAGAAACACCTGGCCATGTAACCTTGAGCAAGTTACTTAACCTCAATTGCTAAAAAAAAAAAAAAAGAAAGCTGTGAAGAAGATAAACCATCATTAGCAGTGATAAAGACACCAAATTAGTTCATAAGATCTCAGGCCCAAAAGTTCATGCCCTGTTTTGTATTTATTTATTTTTTATTTTTGTTTTTTGGAGGGCAATTGGGGTTAAGAGACTTGCCCAAGGTCACGTGGCTTGTTTTTATGTTACATGTCTGAGGTCGAATTTGAATTCAGGCCTCCTGACTGCAGGGCCGGTGCTCTATTCACTAAGCCATCTAGCAGCCCACTGTTTTGTATTTCTTATGTACATCTGGAAGTTGTTCCCAAAGATATTTCATATCTTCCTTTCAAGGTCAGCTTTTGGGAAGCCTCCAAAAACTGCATCCTTCTACATATGGCTTAAACTATGGAACTTTATTTATAAACTGCATAATATATCTCAGAGGACAGAAGCTCAGCCTTTCACATTTTATTACCGCTTATCCTCAGTCTCTGCCAGTTGATTTGCCCTGCTGCCTTCAAAGGCTTCTTCTGTAGCCTTGAGTTCTCCCTCCCCTGCTAAGGAAGGATTCGAGGAACTCAGTGGAGTGAGATGCTTGTAATTTGTCATAATGTTTGTGAGAGCCCATTCTGAGAGTGCTGGGCACCCAGCCTGAAATACCACTGAGCACAGAAAGCCAAAATGAGAGCTTAAGTGATGGGATTGCTGACCAGGACCCACTGTCACCTCAGGAAAACTCAGAGTTAGTGTCCCAGCTTCAGGCTTGCCTAGAGTTGGGGAGCTTTGAAAATTTGTCTCTCTGTCAATGGGCTCTGGAAAGAACCCCCTTCATTTTCTGATTCAGTAATGGTTCAAGGTTAGCCTAGCACATCAACCTAGAATTAGAAAATCACAGAACTGGAAAGTTGGGGGGGGTCCTCTGAGGTCACTTGGTCCAATCCTGATCTGAAAAATAATCTACTTTCTGCTGGGATATTTCATTGTTGGGAAGATCATGCCACTTGAGGTAATCTATATCATTTTGGTAAGTTCTAATTGCTATAAGATTTTTCTTTGCAATATCACAGAATCTTCCCTCAGTGATTTCTGCCTATTGCTTCTAGTTCGTTCATTCATTCATTCGATAAAAATGTACTACGCACCCACTGTGTACAAGGCACTGGGTATACAAAGACAAGAAAGAAAATGAATTCCTTTGGCAAAGGAATCCAGATTCTGTGAAATAAATTTAATCCCTCTTCTGTACACATAACTTCAAATGCTTGATAGCTGTAATATCTCCCTTAAGTCTTCTCTTCTCCAGGATAAGATACTTACTTCCTTCAAGTGACCTTCATATAGAATGATTTCCATTCTTTTCCTCCTTTACTTTCCCTCCTTTGGGGTTGCCTAAGATTTGTCTATGTCCTTCCTTAAACATGGTGCCCAGAACTGAACAAAATATTCTAGACCTGAGTTGACCAACACAGAACATCTATCACTTCTCTTCCTATGCAGGATGTGATTAACATTAACCTTTTTTTCCCTCTCTTGTCACATTGTTGACTCATTGAGCTTGCATTCAATTAAAGTCTCCATATCTCTTTTCATACCCACTTCTTCAATCACTTCATTTTCATTTTAAAAACATTTATTAAGCATCAGTGTGTTCAGAGCACTGCACTGGACTCGGGGGAGAGATAACATTTAGAAACAATGCTAGAAAAGGCAGCACTAGATAAGAAACAAACACAAATAATTAGAACACAGGAGTATGTCAGAAAAGTAAAAAATCAAGTGTTCTCCTTGGCCTGGAGAGGGAATGTTATAACAAATAAAAATGACTAGAGAAGTCTCCCTTTTACTCCAAGATCATATATAAAATCTTCCCTTTGGATTTTAATGTCCTTCATAACCTGGCCCCTTCTTACCTTTCCAGTCTAATCCAGTGGCATTGGTCTCTTTGCTGTTCCTCCCACATTACATTCTATCTCCGAGTCCAGGCATTTTCATTGGCTGTCCCCCATGCTTGCAATGCTCTCCCTCTTCATCTTCATCTCCTAATTCCCCAGCTTCCTTCAGATCCCAGAGAAAATCTCACTTTTTGCAAGAAGCCTTTCCTGATCTACTTTAATTCTAGTACCTCCCTGTAACATTACATGCACGTGTACATGATACATGTGTGTGTGTGTCTTGTTTGTATATAGATGTCTGCGCATTATTTCCCCTATTACACTATAAACTTCTTAAGGGCAAGGACGGTTTTGCCTTTCTTCATATTCCCAGGATGTAATGCAGTGCCTGGTATATAGGAAGTGCTTAAGAAATACTTGTTGACATCTTCCTGATGAAGATGGCATTTGAGGTGGATTATTGTATAATCATATAGATGGAGACAGCAAGGTACAGTGAAGAAAGTTGTAGATTTGGGTTGGGTTCAAATCCAGTTTCAGGTACTTGCTAGCTCTATGTCCTTGGGAAAGCCAATTAATGTCTCTGGTCTCAGTTTCCTCATCTGTAAAATGGGACGTTTGCATTTGATGAGCCCTAAGGTCCCTTCTGGTTATAAATCTATGATCTTATAATTATGCCTCCCCCTTTCTGTACCTGTATAGGTCATTTTTTGAAGCCAAGTCTACCATTTATGATATCCTTATTAAGTTTCATATGATTATATTTAACACCGGGCATCATCAGAGAGAAGTATGACTGGAAAAGTAGGTGGGTCAGTTGGGATCAAGGGATAACTGAAAGATAACCCATGTTCTCCATTATTATCCTCAATGTCAAGAGAGTGGATCCCCAGAAGAAGATTAATGGAACGACATGGCACCCACAAATGAAGGGACATCAAGGAAATCACATAGCCATGAAGGTAACTGTAAAGCCAAGCACATCCAGCTTTCCAGAGGACTATTGTTGTGAACAACTTTTAAGATTCTGATTACATAGTATAGTGAGCTCTCTATTTATTCAATAACAAATCAGAGCAAAACATTCATAGAAAATCATACAGCATTCACCATGTCACAACTCAACAACTTATCACTAAAATGGCCACATAGTTTTCACCAAAGTAGTCACATAGTTTTAAACAAAGTACATTCATTTAGTCAATCACAAAATCCTTAATTCAATCACAAAGTGCAAAAGTCAAAGTTCTCCATCCCTAGGACACAGTAAATAATAATATTCTCAGCCAATACACAGTATCCAAGTAAAATCTTCTTTCAGCTTAACTAGAGGCTGGCTCTCAGTTTCCATGGTTCCTTTTCCATGGTCCCAGCTCCAACTGTCACCTGGGTTCATAGGCAGGCACCTCTCAGTTCCTTGTCCAGATCCTTGTCCAGTTCTTTGTCCAGTTCCAATTCCACACTGAAGCTCACAGTGTCCAGTCCACCTTAAATCCTTCACAGGCTCTGTTCCTGGGAAGTCAAGGCTTAAAAAAGCCACAAACAGACAAAACACTGACACCACAGTCATGATTGCTTTGGCAGCTCTGGTTGGCCCTCAGAAGTCTTTGGCAACTCTGGCTGGCCCTCAAAAGTCTTCAGCAGAAGTTTCAACTGGTTCCCAGAATCAAAATCACTTCATCCAGGTTCTCAAAATAAAAATCATTCTCTCCAGCCTGGGCCTCTCTTCCTCAGCCTCCAGAACCTGGCTCCAAGAAGATCTAAAATTTCAGCTAGGGCTTCTCCTTATATACCTATTAGCTCCTCCCTGTTCTGCCCCTTCCTGTTACATCAGCAACTTCCTTTTATGTCAGCAACAAGGGTTCATACCCTTTGTTTCTTAACAGAGACTTGATCTAATTAATTTCAAACTAGGTGCTAAGTACCTGTTAGCTTTGCCAACACAAAGGGATAAAATTACATTACTATTACAATAACATTTCAAATTTCTAAATTTAAGGTTGGTAGGGAACTTGGAAGTCATCTAGTACAAAGTTTCTTATTTTTAGATGATGGAAATAGGGCCTAGAGAGATGGAAAGATGTTATCAACAAAATGGAATTGTGCTGAGAGTTACTAAAATGTTCCTTCCCTTTGATACAGAAACCCCATTACTAAGCATAAAAAAAGACTCATGTGCTCCAAAATATTTGTAGCTGCATTAGTATCAATGGACTGGAAGCAATGATGTCCATAGATTGGGGAATGGTTAAGCAAGTTGTGGCCTGTGAGGGTGCTATAAAAACAATATGTAAACTATAAACACATAAAATACATAGAAATTATACCAAGAAGGATGAGAAGACTTATATGAACTGGTACAAAGTGAAGAAAGAAGAGCCAGGAAAACAACATAGACAAGCACTACAATAATGTAAATGGGAAAAAACAGCAAATAAAAAAAATCCTTAATTCTGTGAAATTATAATGGCTGAGTTTGATCCCAAAGAAAATCTATGAAGTGTCACACTGGATACATATGTGCCATCAAACTTTTTGAATATTTTGGTTAGTTTTATCAATTTTCCCCCTGGGAGAGGGTAGAGGTGAGGATACATTTGAAAATGTAAAGAAAAAATACATCAATAAAACATTACTTTAGCAAAAGACTTGCCCAAGGGTACATAGGAAATAAGAAACACAGCCACAATTTGAATCCAAGCTCTTGGACTTATATAGAGCTTTGAGATTCATGAAGTGATTTTCTCACAGCAAGTGAGTTGTGTAGTATTGTTATCAAACCTCAAAGAAGAGGTTGAGAGAAGTGACCTGACTGGCTCATAGTCACACAGCTAATAAGGACAAGAATTGAAACTCAAAACCAACTCTTTTGGCACTAAGTCTAGTGCTGTTTCCACTATATCACGGGTAATCATTGAATTCTTATAAGCACTTGTTTGTACTACTCATGTGGCACCGAGCATATGTTACTGAAATGTTAATATGTGCTTTTCTAAATAAATACTCATCTTGCAAGGATCCTTATATAAAGTTGAATGACCCTCTTCCCCTTTCTATTTGAATCTGACACCACTGTAAATCTAGAAGACTACAATGGAGCAGACCCAGCTGACCAGCCAAGTGTGTACAATGAAACAGCCATGCCTATGAATTGACCTATGTTATCAAGCCCCTGAATGATGCTCAAAGCTAGAGCCTGATAGAGCTATGAAAATAACCAATCTTTTCCAGCTTTGGTCTCCCCTATTGCTTTCCAGGGTTCTTATCTCAGGTTCTGATGTAAACCTGTCAGTATTCACATTGAAGGTCCATACTGATTGCCTTCCAATTTTTATTGCATTGGTTTTATTTGTTCAATTAAAAAATATGTAACCAAATATGATCCATATTGCAAAGGTTGGTTAACCACTTATTTATATACATTATAGTAGTTTCCTTTTAGATATAATTTGGACTAGATGGTCATTTCAGTCCTTTTCAAAGCTCAATTTTAGTGATTCTGTGATTCTAACAAGTTTTGATACATAACTAGCTTAGTTCATGCCTTCATTCCCTTGGGATTTCAAACTATTTTCCTACTTTACATGCTCACCCAAAAGGATTATTCGTTCATACTAGATTAAATGTATTATTGAATACATGGAAAATGCAATTAACAATGATGACTTTGAAGCTCTAGAAAAGTATAGATCTCAATTCTCTGCACCCATTCCTCTATGTCCAAAGGTGTGTTCCAGGAGGTATCCAAAGACTAGGAAGGAATTCCTACACCCCACTCACTAAGCATTTTGATCTCAAAGGTTGTGTGCAAAGCAGTATTTGATCAAAGCAGGCTTGATACATTCATGTACATAAATCTACATGGATTTATCTAGATACTCACTGACTTTTCAAGGAATTTTCAGTGACCTAGTTGGCAGCTAGTTGAGGTTCTGTTGTGTCTCATTGGTTGCCCTCCTCTGGTGTCTTCCTTATAAAGCATGGTTACTCTATTTTTTTTTTATTTTCCTGCTCATAGAGTGAGAATGATCTTAGGCAACTGCTTTCACATTAAATTACCCAGGCAATCCTCAAGAGCATTCCTTGATTTTCTAGGGAGCCAAGACATGGGAGGAAAAATGCAGAGGGAAAGAAAGAAAACACAGTCAAGTGGAAATTATACAATGTCATTATTAATTATCTTTACATTCATTTTTTCATATGTATATTCCTATCACTCCACTGAAACTGTAGCTCCTCTAGGAAAATAAGTCATATTGTGAAGCTCTATATCTCCCCCAAAGGAATGTCCCTGTTGTAGATGTTCAGTAATTATTTACAGCATTGATATTAACAATGGTGTTGATACTGTTGACAATTAAGATGACACTGGATTATGGCAATTATTATTGTTATTATTATGTTGCTGATTATGATTTTGATGCACATGGTGAATGTGACAATATGTTGATGATGACATTGATTATGTTTATGATGATGTATGGTGGTGTTTTACATCTAATGTGGATGCCCCATATATCCTTCTCATCAGTGTGTTTCTATTACACATAAAGTTGACATATATCACAGAAATTTGGTGTGATGTGACTTGTGTCTGAAAGATGACTTTGGAGTGGTATAACTTGTTCTAAAGTAATAGATGCAATAAATAAAGACAGCATTGAATATTAGGCAGATACATTAATGTCAGAAAACTCATGAACAGGAGAGGAAAAGCATTTGGGTAAAAGTTTAGTAGATGGCATTGGGTAAAACAAGTGACATTATATTCAGTGTATAGTACAGACCACCAGGCAAGAAGGAGGGAGTAGATGATATGTATAGGAAATATAGATCACAAAAACGTCATGAAAACACATTAAAGTAGTAATGGGGAGCCTATACTATCAAGATACATTCTTTAGCTCTCTATAGCTCAAAAGTGGAACAACTGAGAAATTCTTGAATTTCTTTAATGAGAACTTACCTTTCTAGGACAGACTCTTACCAATTAGGAAAAATGTGTTCTTAAAGTAAAGTAATGGTGTTCTTGGAGAAATTAACTACTGTATTACAGAGGTTGTGATAGATAAACAAAAGAAGGAAAACCCACGTATAGTCTAACACATAACCTAGATTTTAGTAAAGCAGATTTCAAATAATTTAGGGAAAAAAATGTAACATCTCTGAAACAGTCTTTATATTCTCTGTGTTTTATTGCTTTTCTTTCCATTTTCCATGTTATGAATGCCAAAGAGAGACAAAAGTATGGAGAGGAGGGCTACATGGGAAATACACTGGATGATTGCCAGAGGTCAAACTGATTATTTCTGACTAAACCTTTTTGAAAAAATTTTTTTCAATCAATAAAGACCTATCTTTTCTCCCTCCCACTCCCCATCTGACCCTGCCATTGAAAAAGAAAGAAAAACCTTTGCAACAAATATACATAGCCAAATGTAATGGGAATGTAAATTTTTAAGATCTTCCCTGCCCCTAGGCTAAAGTGCACCTGGAGCCTGGAGTGGGAGGCTTGTTTTCCAGTAGATACTTCTTGATTGGCCAGTGAGTCAATAAGGTTATTACATTGATGTGTAGCATTGTTTTGGGGGCTCATTTTGAGAACTGTTCTGTGATTTGATCAGATGAGACTCTGGGAAGCCATTGTTGAGAGACCCCCCCCCCACTTTGAAAAACCCAGATGTTGATTTGGTATGGATGTAATGGTTGGACAGTTTGAAAATCTGTCTACTTGACCTGTTTCTCTGTCTTGATAATTCTTTCTGTATATTCTGAAGTTCAGGGTGCTGACCTTTTTCCCCTGAACTAGGTAAATGATACATATTTGACTGATTAAAGTAAGCTTGTTAACCCATTTTGAGTTGCTTTCCTTTATCAAAGCAGATCCAAGAACCTGTGTTGGCAGCAACCCTGGTGATGCTGGGGTGCTTGCCGCTACATCAAGAAAAACTAATTCCTGTATTGGTCATATGGGATGAAAAAGAAGAAGAAGAAGAACAACAACAACAAGTTGCAATCTGTACCCTGAACCCATTACCTCTCAATCAGGAAATGAGTGGCATGTTTCATCTTCATGTTAGGAATTGTGGCTGATCATTGCATTGATAAGAGTTCTTAAGTTTTACAAGTTGTTTGTCCTTACACGGCTGTTATAATTGTTCAAATTGACCTCCTAGTTCTGCTTATATTTCACTATGTATCAGTTCAAACAATTCTTCCCAGGTTTCTTTAATTATTAGTTATTTGGAGCATTTTTTCTCATGGTTATTGATACCTTTGATTTCTTCCTCTGAAAACTGCCTGTTCTGGGGGCGGAACCAAGATGGCGGAGTAGAAGCACAACCTTCCCACGGCTCCAGCTTCCACCCTCCCCAATCCATGTAAAAAGGGGACTCTAAACAAACTTTGGAGCTGCAGAACCCACAAAATGACACAGAGAAGCTAACCTCCCACTGACAACAGCCTGGCAGGCCGGCAGGAATCGGCCAGCGCAGCGCTCTGGGAGCCGAGCCCAGCACCACGCCGAGGCTTTAGCCCCAGGGCGGGCCTGACCAGCCACCAGCCAGAGGGACTCCAGATCAGCAGCAGCTGTGGCCATTTCCAGATTTATCAATACATAGATACGAAGAACAAGGTGAGAGGCCAGTGCAGTCTGGACTTTGGGACCCAGGAAGTGGGAGTGCGTGGCTTTTACTCCCGGAGCGAGAAACTGCTGAGATGCCAGCAGAGCCTGCCAGCGCCATGTGGCGGCTTCAGCTCCTGGCCTGCAGAGTGTAGGGGGACCAAGCACCAGTCTGAGGGGTCATCGCTCTTGCTTTAACCTGCTTGGATCTGGATTGCAGTCTAGGGTGGAGGTCCTGGGGTGTGTGTCCAGCTTGCCAGAGTGTGTGGAGACCTCAGAGAGGGCACCCATCTAATACCTCCGGCAGCTGAGAAAACCTCAGCATTTGGGACAAAAACTCCCCTGTCTGGTGGCAGAGTCCTACTGTGGCAAAAAGCCCAAAGGTCAAATCATTGAGTGGCAAAATGAGCAGGCAAAGGAAACAAAGCAGACAGAAGATTCCAACATTACACTCCTATTTTGGGGATAAGAAGGAGCAAGGCATGGAACAGGAGGAAAACAGTGAAGTCAGAACTCCTGCACCAAAAGCTTCAAAGGAAAATACAAGCTGGTTACAGGCCATAGAGGACCTTAAGAAGCAGATAAGAGAAGTGGAGGAAAAATTGGGAAGAGAAATGAGAACAATGCAAGAAAATTATGAAATGAGAGTCAACAGCCTGACTGAAGAAAATAATACCTTAAAAAACAGACTGACTCAAATGGCAAAGGAGGCTCAAAAAGGCAATGAGGAGAAGAATGCCTTAAAAAGTCGAATTTGCCAGATGGAAAAAGAATCTCAAAAGCTCACTGAGGAGAATCATTGCTTCAGAATTAGATTGGAGCAAATGGAAGCTAATGACTTTATGAGAAATCAAGATGCTGTTAAACAGATCCAAACAAATGAAAGAATAGAAGGCAATGTGAAATACCTCATGGGAAAAACCACTGACCTGGAAAATAGATCCAGGAGAGATAATTTAAAAATTATTGGACTGCCTGAGAGCCATGACCAAAGTAAGAGCCTGGAAAGCATCCTCCAGGAAGTCCTCAAAGAAAACTGCCCTGATGTTTTAGAACGAGAGGGCAAAATAGAGATTGAAAGAATCCACCGATCACCTCCTGAAAAAGATCCCAAAAAGAAAACTCCTAGGAATATTATAGCCAGGTTCCAGGATTCCCAGATTAAGGAGAGAATATTACAAGCAGCCAGGAAGAAACAATTTGAATATTGTGGAAACACAATCAGGATAACCCAGGATCTGGCAGCCTCTACACTGAGGGATCGAAGGGCCTGGAATGTGATATTCCGGAGGTCAAGGGAGCTGGGATTAAAACCAAGAGTCACCTACCCAGCAAAACTGAGTATCATGTTTCAGGGGAAAATATGGTCATTCATTGGAATAGAGGACTTTCAAGCATTCTTGCTGAAAAAACCAGAGTTGAATAGAAAATTTGACATTCAGATACAAGAAGCAAGAGAAGCATGAGAAGGTAAACAGGCAAAAGAAATCATAAGGAACTTATCAAAGTTGAACTATTTTTTTGTTTGAAGTAATCGGGGTTGAGTGGTTTGTTCGGGGTTGCATGGCCAGTTGTTGTTTCTGGGTGTGGTGCTGGGTCTCTGGGCCCGGATTTGATCTGGGTCGTCCCGGCACTGGAGCCGGTGCTCTTGCTCGCTGAGCCACCTGGCCAAAGTCGAACTATTAACATTCCTACATGGAAAAACAATAATTGTAACCTATGAAACTTTTCTCAGTAGTTGAAGGGATTAGAAATATATATATATGTCTTTATATGAGGGTATGCGGGCATATGAATACATATGTGAATGTGTATATATACGTTTACAGGTATACATAGATAGAGGGCACGGGACCAATTTAACAGGAAGGGATGATACTTAAAGGGTGAAATTAAGAGGTGAGAGGAATATAATGGGAGGAGATGGGGAGAGACAGAGTGGGGCAAACTATCTCATACAGAAGAGGCAAGGGAAAATGGTTACAATGGAGGGGAAGAATAGGAAGGCAAAAGGGAATAGGTCAACCTTATTCCTATTGAATCTGGCTTGAGAAGGGAGGGAAATACACACTAAATAGGGGATCTCACCCTCCAGGAGAATAGGGGGGGAAGGGGATGTTAGGGGGGATGATGGAAGGGAGGGCAGGCTGGGGGGGAGGGAAGTTGGAAGCACCCACTTTTGAAAAGGGACAGGATCAAAGTAGAGAATAGAACAAGTGGGAGGTGGGATAGGAGGGAGGGAAAAATAGTCAGTCTTTTACAATACATCTACTATGTTATTGTTTTGCATTAGCCACACATGTACAACCTACACTGAACTGCTTGTCTCCCCAGTGGGGGTGGGTGGCAGGGGGGGGAAGGGAATGAATCTGGAACTGAAAGTTTTAAAATCAAATACTCAAATATAAAAATAAAAATAAAAAAAAAAGAAAACTGCCTGTTCCATTTTTTTTTTACCATTTATCAGTAGGGAATGGCTTTTATTCTAATACATTTGAATCAGTTCCCTATTTATCTTAGAAATGAGATATTCATCAAAGAAAATTTCTGCAAAAAAAAATTTCCTAATTATCTTCTTCACTTCTAGTTTTAGCCACTTTGCAGTTTTGTACAATTTAAATATATATATATATATATATATACACACACACATATAGAGATATAGCTAAAATCAAAACCATCCCAACTTTTCCCCTTGTGGTCCTCTCTTTTTTATTGCAAATTCTTCTTCCTTTCTGTATAGATCTGAAAGACATATTCTTCCTTGCTCCTCTATTTTTATGATGTCACTCTTCATGTCCAAGTCCAATTTGGAATTTCATACGTTCAATTTGAGGTGTTGGTCCATACTGTTTCTGCCAGATTTGTTTGCAATGGCCGGACATTTAAAAGGGTGGCATGCAGTGCTTTGTAACATTCAATTTCCCTTGCTGAGTGAATGAAAAAGCATGTATTAAGTTCTCACTGTGTGCCAAGCACTGGAGGTAAAAAAAGGTAAGATGGCCCATGCTGTCACACTCTAATTAAGGAGGTAACACATATAGAAGATTTCAGCGGCAAGTCCATTGAAAGGGTTCCATGGTTTTTAGAATCCATCAACAAAAGTATATAGGAATATGTCATCTTAAGTGTCATTTCTGCTTATGAAATTGCATAAGTTTGTGATGTTGGACTCTTTCACAATGCTGGTGGTAAGGATTTTTTTTATGGGTCTTCAGTAGCTGCGGTTGTGGCACCACAGAAGCAGTTTCCAGGTCACATTTTCATTCCGGTTGCTTCACAGAATAGTGACTGCAAGGCCTGGGCTGAAAACAGGACTGGTAGTCTGGGAGATAATAACACTCTGAGGCCTCTTATGCTTACCTGCCCATCAATGGCAGTTGATAAATAAGTTTCTCTGATGAGATTGCCTGCCCCATAAAGGGCTGTTGATTGGCAGTTAGTGGAGATCAATGACTCCTTTTCTTCCAAAGTTGCTTGTTTGAATGATAACTGCCAGGGCTGAGCTGAAAGCAAGACTGGTGGTCTAGGGTAAGTAACCACTTCCACTGGATTTACCTGCTCACTGGTAGAAGTTAGCCAACAGTTAGCTGGTAGCATGTGCCTCCTTCTCTATAGGAATAGATCTAGCAAAAGTTGTGACTGACTAACATCTCTGGGACCAACCTATAGAAATATCATGAAATCATATTCATGTGCCTGCCACTTAGGAATTCACTGCAATTTTAATAGAAAGAAATGGATGGTATGAGCTGGAATGTGGTGAGATGGTTTTCCCATCCCCTTGGTAACTTTAAGACTGAAAATTCTTGGTAGCACTCATCTACCAAAGGAAAGGCTTTGGATAAATCTATTCCCCTACTGTGCCCTTTCCCTTCCCCCCAGAACAAATATATAGGATATAGCATAAAAGGTAGGGAGAATTAGAAATTCAGACTCTGCCAAAAGTGGCAGTGACTCAAGCTGTTTCAGACACTAACATGATAACATTATATTTTCAATTTCCTGTTAGTAAGATCCATTTAAGCAATTCACAGTTATACCAACAGTGCATTAGTGTGTTTGTCTTTCCACAATCCCTCCACACTAAAACACAGTTGGTAGAGCTGTGAATTGGTCCGAACATTCTGAAAAGGAATTTGGAATGTTGCTAAGAAAGTGACTAAAATATCCATACCCTTTGATCTGGGAAGTAAATACTATGCATAAAACTCAAAAAAGTCAATGATTAAAAGAAAGGTCCTATATACACCAAAGGCAGCTAGGTGGTGAAGTGGATTGAGCGTTGGACAAAGCTGGGTCTCAGACACTTACTAGCCGTGTGACTCTGGGCAAATACCTTAACTCTGTTTGCCTCAATTTACTCCTCTATAAAATGAGGTGGAGAATGAAATGGCAAACTACTCCAGTATCTCTATCAAGAGAACTCCAAATAGAGTCACAAAGAGCTGGACATGACTGAAAACAACTGAACAATAACAATATATAAACCAAAATACTGATTGTATAGTAGCAAAGAACTGGAAATAAATTAAATACTCATCAATTGTAGAAAGGCTAAATAAGCTGTGACACATTGATATAACAGAATGTTACTACATCATAAGAAATGGTGAATGTGATGAATGCAGAGAAATGTGGGAAGACATATCAACTGATGCAAAGTGAAATAAGAAGAATCAGAAAAGCAATATACCCAAGGAGTGTAATGATTTTTTAAATGAAAAGAACAAAACAATTAAAACTTAATGCTTTGAAATGATGATGATTAAGAATGGCTTCCAAAAAGAGATATAAAAATGAACCACCCTCCCTTCTTTGTAAAGTCCAAGGCTATAGAAACTAAAGTTGGTTGATGTATTGGTTAGTTTTGCTAAGTTGAGTTTTTCTCTTTTATTTCTTCTTTGTATTAAAAGGTGGCTTTCTGGAAGGGGCAAGGAGTAGATGAATATTAAGAAATTAGAACTGATGTAAAAACAAAAGATAACAATGAAAATTTTTTTTTAAAAAACATTAAAATTTCCACTCAGCTTATACACTGAGCAAGTAAGTTCTATGGCACTATACTGAGAAGAGATCTGGGATCCAAGTAGGTAAGGTTATATGATAAGTCATAAGTTACTTTGGAGAAAAATAATCTATAACCCTGGACTCAAAATGTGGATCCTGGAAAACTAGGCATAAGGTTAAAGACTGCACATACCCACTTGGAAGATAGCTCATCAAGCTTGGACAACCACTTGGTGGCTTGCACTTCTACCACAGCCCGCAATAGCCCTCTATGCTACATCCCCTAGGATAAAGAATTCTCTTCCATTGGGATCTAAATTTCCCCTGCATGGTACAGGGGCTGTAGCATTTCATATATGTCCTGGGAATGTTATGATGTGGGATAAGTGTTTAAGGGCAGATAAATGCTCTCATGACTTAACATTCTATGGGTAGCATCAGCCCAGGGATAGATGGGAAGTTCTCAAGAATGAAATTCTTATGACACAAACAATTTCAGTGGGGAAGAAAAGGGGAATTCTCTCCGGAGACCAATGTGGATCCACAGGAAACTTATCAACCACCTCAGATTTTAAAATGACATGTAGAGAAGATGCAAGCAAAGGCATGTAATAGAAGATGAATACAAAACAGTAACACAGCCCTGGGAGATCAGTGTTAGGAACCACAGAGCACTAAATGAGCTGAAGCTGGCAAAAATACTGAGGATAACAAAAGGGCTTTTTCTGCTATATTGGGGGTGAGAGGAAGATCAAAGAAAAGAGAGAAATGAGAGGATAATCATAATCGTCATTTATTTGGCATGTTAAGTTTAACAAAGAACATTTACACACTTTATCTTATTTGATACTCATGGTGGCCCAGTTACCTGCGGATAGGAAACTGAGGCTCATTTACATCATTTACCTATGATAACACAGCGAGTAAGTGTTGGAAAGGGGATTAAAATACAGTTCTCTTATGAGGGGGAAGCTAGGTGGCACACTGACAGAGTGCTGGCCCTGAAGTCAGGAGGATCTGAGTTCAAATGTGGCCTCAGACACCCCTGGACAAGGCACTTAACCCTGTTTGCCTCAGTTTCTTCTCTGTAAAATTATCTGGAGTAGGGGCAGCTAGGTGGCACAGTAAATAGAGCACTGGCCCTGAAGTCAGGAGGACCTGAGTTCAAATCCAGCTTCAGACACTTGACACACTTACTAGCCATGTGACTTTGGGCAAGTCACAACCCCAATTGCCCTCCAAAAAAGCAAAAAAAAAAATTATCTGTAGAAGAAAATGGCAAACCATTCTAGTATCTTTGCCAAACAAACAAAAAAATCAACAGCCCAGTCACAACGAGTCAGACACAACTGAAACAACTGAACACAAAAACTCTTATGACTCCAAGTTCAATATTCTTTCAACTTTCACACACTATTGATAGTAGAAGATGAAGAAAAAGCAGAACTATTACACTCTTAGTTTGCTTCTTTTTCCTCTACCTTCCCCAGACTACATACAGAGAAGAACAAAATAGTCAACGGGAAATTGAAAGCCAAGAAATGTGGTTAGGACGGCATCTAGTTCTCCTCGATGGGTTCAAGTCACCAAGTCCAAATGACCTCCATACATTCCAGAGTATGGGGGGGAAAACTGGCAGATTTGAGTGTTGCATCATCATCAGTGATTTTAGGAAATTTTTGAGAATCAGAAAACAATCAAATGATCTGATGAAAGGAGATAGACAACTGTGGCCCCTATTTTTGAAACAAAAAAGAAGAGGACCAGGTGAAATATATATATATATATATATAGATAGATAGATATTTATATACACACATACATATATACACATATGCATATGTGTATATATATTTATACACACAATACATATGTGTATATATAATATGTATCACATATATTATACATAATATATATTAGAACTTTGGTGGGCAGCTTCTGGGACTCCAGAGAATCCCCTTGCCTTGCTTTTAATTTTCTTGCCCAGGGCTTTTGCTTTCCTGGACCACCTTGGAGACTCTTTTGGCTTGGTATTGAATCCTTTTATTAAAGGCAATGTTTATTTGAACCCTCAGGCTTTGAGTGATTCATTGCATCAGATGTGGAACTGTGATAAAATATTTGTAGATATTCTAGATATTGTTTCCATCACAGAAATAAGAAAACTCAAGTTAACTGGAAGTTATTTGCCTACAGTTACATAATTAGTGTCAAAGATAGGTTTAGAAACCAGGTCTCCTCTGACTCCAAATCTCTTCTCTTTACACTATACCATACTACCTTTTGGTAGAGGGAATGCTTATTAAATTTACCAATTCTACAAAGCTGACTGGGCTAGCTGGCCTGTGAACTACAGAGTCAGGATCCAAAATGATGCTAAAAGGCTACAATAATGGGTTGATTGTAATTCGACAGAATTTAAAAAGGTTATATGTAAAATCTGACGCTTAAGTCCAAGAAATAAACTACCCAAGTATAAGGATAAGAGAATCATGGCTAGACAATTGCTTATGTGGAAAAGATTCTGCATGCTTGTTTTCATTCAGTGTCAATAAGAGTACTTGATTTGTAATTAATGGAACTAGTTTAAAATTCTTTACCACTAATATGTGACTAGGGAAATAGCTTCACCTCAATTTATTTACCTATAAAATTAAAGGAAGTCCCTTCTGATATTAAAGTCCACGAACCCATGAGCATTTCTTGTTGTTTAGTCATTTTTCATTTCTGTCTGAATTTTTGTGACCCCATTGGGGGTTTTCTGGCAAAGACATTGGAATAGTTTGCCATTTTGTTATCCAACTCATTTTATAGAAGAGGAAACTAAGGCAAACAGATTAAGTGATTTGCCCAGCGTCACACAGCTAGTGTGTGTCTGAGGTCAGATTTGAACTCAGGAACACAAGTCTTTCTAACTCCAGGCTGGCACTCAATCTCCTGTGCCACCTACCTGCCCTCTATGAACAGGTAAGATGTGGTAATCCAAAGAGCTAATATGAGTTTAGCCTGTGTTAATAGTAACGGATTGCTCATAACAGAGTAAGTAATTGTCTTGCTGCTCCCTGCCTAGCTCAGGCCCTACGTTTATGGTGTATTCATTTCTGGGTGCCACATTTTAGGAAAACCACTGGCCTCTTGGGTAATGGATTCAGGAGAGGATGCCTGGGATGGTGAGAGGCTGGGAAAGTGTATCATACAAGGTTCGTACAATGAAAGTGGAAATGTTTAACTGGAGAAGAACAGTCTTAGGAAGGACAAGATGGATGCATTCAAGTCATTCATGACCTGTCAGAAAAGGAAATAGAAGTGATCTGTTTGACCTTAGAGGGAAGACCTAGTGGCACTGGGTGAAAGAAATCAAAAGGATGATTTCAATGCCCTGAAAGGAAAACCTTCCTAACAATGAGAGGTGACTAAAAGTGAAAAGGGGAACTGCCTCAGGATTATCCCCTCACTGGTCAGTGTTACATAGGGAATTCCTGGCCAGACACCAGAATGACCTTCTAGGCCCCTCCACTCTTAGAAGATTCAGTGACTGTGATTCTTGGATTCTAATATTCTCTACTACAAATGCTAAAGCAAGCCCACAAACTCACTCAGTTCAAGGGGAAAATGATATCTTGTTCCTCTACCAAGCATTAATTCTCCAGTGTGTTTCTCCACTACTCAAACCCCACTGCTGTTTGAGTCTTTATTCCCAGGTCAGCAAATGAACTCTTTTCCTTAAGACCTGAGACTGCTTCTCCACCCCTGTGATTTATTACAATGGCACCTCGGGTTGCTCTCTCTCTCTCTTCCATTTGTCTGTTTTAAATAATTATTTAAGCTTTATTAGGTATTTATCAAGTAAACTGTCTGCAACTGAAGTTTGTTTATTGTAGCCAGAGGTTTAGGAGGGCGATTTGTATGCATCTCAGACTCAGCATGACAAATCCTCTCTCCGGATGGAAATTATGATATGAACATGATGTTTTATGAGATAATAGAATGAAGCCTCCAAATTCTAGTCTGTGGATGTTTGCTTGTTTTTTTCCAGTTTTCCTTGGGAAGAAATATGTAAGTGGTTGTGATGGCTGGATATTAGAAAGGTAGATGGGAAAAGGTATTCTCGAGGGGGGAGGAGTTCAAAACCAGAATGGATAGATAGTCCAGATTGTGGCACCTTTAAATTCACGGACTTAAGTGCAATCCAAGTTCAATACTACCAGGCTTCACAGAAGCACACATCTTTACTGGACTTGCTGCCAAAGTCATTTCACTTGAGAAAAGAGGGAGAGGGAGGGGTCCTTAGTGGGATATAGATGGACCTTCTCTCCTGGCTTGGTGCATCTGTATTCTAATTCTGACTCTATCTTCCCCTCAGTGATGGAATAACAATAAAAACAACAGTGATGATGATCACTGACATTTATATGCCTCTTTATGGTTACAAAGCACTTTCACAGTCCACTGCAGCCTTAGTTCACCCCTAGGAGGTGAATAGTGCAAGTATTACCATTGCCATTTCATGGATGAGGAAACTGAGGCTCAGAAAGATTCAATGACATTAAGCCCTGGTCTTCTGACTCCAAGACCAGTGCTCTTTTCAGAAGACATAAAATGTATATATAGTATAATTTAAACAAAAAGAATATTACTAATAAAATAGAACACCTACATCATTCTTCCCTGTGGCTATTAGGTATTATGGAAGTAGAATGAACCACAAGGTGCAATAGAGAGGGACAAGACGAAAACATCACTCGATTCACAACATAACTATTCTACACTTAAATTGTTCTTTTAAGACAATAATCTTTGCATTATTTCCCAAGTATACTGAATAAACATGTATATAGCTAGGAAAATTACAGAAAAGATTTTATATGGACATTGGTTCAGAGCTGATTGGAGCTTTTAGAGATGAAAGAAAACTCAAAGGTCATTTGGTTCAAACTCCTCATTTTACACCTAAGGAAAGTGAAATGCCTAGAGGAGAAGTGATTTCCTCAGGTTCACACAGGTAGCAAAAAGCAGAGTCTAGACTTGAATTCATGTCTTCTGACTTCAAATCTAACACTTTCCAGCGCAATGTGACTGATGGCCAGTGGACAAGAAAGGACTTTCATATCTCAGATGGAGGAATCAATCAGGGTTGACTGAGCACTTGATGTGAGACCACATTCTAAGATCCCAATATTCTATGAGAATTCTAAAAATCTGAAATTCTAGGACTAGGAGTCTAAGAAATATAAGCGTCTTTGCAGTATACACAACACTTTGGTAACAATGCTATACTGTAAGCAAGAGCTGTTTTTAATTTAATTGTTTCTATTCTTATTGTATTTTATATGTGCACATATATTTATATAGGTATATTTTTAAATATATTATAAAATATAGTGTGCATTTTATTTTATATTTTTATAAAGTTGTTGGGTTTGTTTGTTTGTTTTATGACTTTATATCCCCAATACCTAGCACAGTGCCTGGTATATAGTAAGAGTAGAAAAATGCTAGTTAACTAACTGACAACAACTCTGTGAAGTAGATAGTAGAAATATGATTATCCCTATTTTATAGATAGGAAAACTGATGCTCCGAAAAAATTAAGTTACTTGTTCCAGAGCCTGCTGAGACTTGAACCTGAAGACCATTGCTCTCCCCTTTATTACAAAAGTGTCAGACAGGACAGAGCAGCAACACTCCCATTAAAATGTATTTGAGAAATATTGAACAAAATAAATAAAAATATAATAGAAGACAGATGTTAACATGTGGTTTCCTAAGTCAACATGTGGCCCTGCAGGGATCCTTACTTTCTGTGGATTAGAGGCCCTGTTTATGTTTGAGCTTGGCAGCACTACCCTATACCACATCAACTCTCTAAGAGTCTAAGATTTTAGGATTCTAGTCAACAAACAGATTTTTAAGTTCCTTCCAAGGGATTATAGACTTGAAATGAGAAAGAGACCTCAGAAGTTACTTAGTTCAACCTCCTCATGCCTCAAGGGAAGGAGCTGAGGTCTTCCAAAGTTAAATGACATCTCCAAGTTCATGCAGATAGTAGACATCAGAGGTGAAATCTGAACCCAAGGTCTCTGACTACAGAATCCATACCATTGTATTGGTGCATTATGTAGGAATAATCACTGAAGACATCAGACTCCAACATTATGCCATTGGTGGCCTTGAACCCAAGTCACAGTACATTGAATCCACTGGCCCCCTGCCCCACCCTGTCCTGATCCCCCGTGTCAAGGCAGGACCTTGAGATGCAGCTGCCTGGCATATCTCCATACTAGTCTCTGTCCTGATGTCTGCTTTTGATCACGTTTCCTCAGGATGGCTGGCTGAGACAAAGACTAGGCCAGTTTTACATATCTTCCAAAATTGGTTTCCTCTGGGGGACAGAGAAGCCGGCACATATCCCTTGGCAGGGCGAGCATTGGAGAATGTATCTGTGTCATTCTCCAACCAGCTAGCTGTTATCTGCAGAGACTCAGTCTCTCCCCGACATTTGGCTTCACAAAGAAAGCACGACCAGTGCCTCTGTTGGGTTTGTCTGCCTGACGCAGACATATGAAATGTGCCATTCCATTAATATTATCCAGAACATATTAAAAGATAACACATGCGCCAAGGAATCAATGGAGAAATTATCTCCATTGCACAACATATACAAAGGAGAGAAATTTCAGAATCCCTCCAACGAGGCCAGTTATTGTCAAGTCCAATGTTCGAGATGATTAATGCACAAGGGAAAACTCGTCCAGATTTCGATTCCAGCAATAATGCACATGGACCATTTTTCCTTTTATGGATTCTTGACACTTAACCTACTCAATGGTTTTTATTTGCATTGATCACATTTTATGGTATGATTAAATTTGTATGGAAGAGAACCAATTAGTTTTGTTTTACACTTATTGAATGCACTTTATAGTCAGACAAATTAACTCTCCACAGTTAGGGTGATTTATCCTATGGCAGCAGCCTTGATGGTGCTGCAGGTTCAAATAATGAGCTGTTAAAGAAGTATCTATCCTGGGAATGGTCTGGTGAGTAGGAAACACTGTTTCAGGACCACTGAGGAGTGGTCATCTGAAAAGAAAACCCAAAAGTGGCCAGCTAAGCTTTTTCCACCTTGCACTCACATTATGGAATTAAAAAAAAAAAAAGAATTATAAGAATGTCTAACATTTATAAAGACTTCATGGTTCACAAAGCACCCTGCATTCATGATCTCATTTCATGCTCACAACAGCCTTGCAAGGTAGGTTTTACAAGTATTATTATCTTCATTGAACAGATGAGGAAACCAAGGCTTGGCAGAGTTCAGGATTTGAGACCACACAGCAAAAAATGACAAAGCCAAGCTCAGAAGTCGGGTCTTTGGTGCCCAAATCTAGTTCTCCTTATGTACCACAAATCCCACATCTATAGCCTCCTTAAAATAAACGAATGAACGAATTTTTAAAAGAATGAATGAGCAAACAAACAAAAAGTACAATAAACCCACTTTACTGCCACAGTTTGGAAACAAGCTTTCAAACATAGTTTGTCCAAATCAATATATTATTCAGGCTGAGCAAAACTTGACTAAATTCAAATAATAATCCAACTAATCTTGGTGTTCAATACTTTAATAAATCCATTATCTCACCGATGATGGGTATTCCCTCCATACTTTCTTGTCCTCTTATTCACTCGTCCCCACCACCACAAAATCCTCCATACGAGGTTCAGCCAATATACCAGGTGGTTGCTTGGGGTGCACTAATAGACTTAATCCAATATGAGGTAAAACTTCCAGACAATTAGAACCATCCAAAAGTGAAATTGGCTTCCTTGGTAAATGGTGAATTCTGTGTCACTAGAGGTCTTCAAGCAAATGATCATTTGTCAGAAATGCTTTCAAGGAGATTCTTGTTTCAGGAATTTCAAATGAGGTAGGGGTTATAGTAGTGGAACTCTGAGATAATTTCTAATTCAGAGATTCTATGATTCTAAGACAGTTTCCTCCCTGTAACCTCTCTCCATGTTCTGCTTCCCAAGGCCAAGAAGAATGAATCTAATCCCTCCTTCACATAAGATTCTTTTAATACTTGGAAGCAGAGATGCTCTTCCATTTCCTTTTCAGGGACTTCCTGAGGGGATTTCTTTTCACATAGTAAATCCAAGTCAGCAATCAATTATTGGGCACATATTATTAACGAGATTTTGCCTTAGGTCTACAAATATAAAAAGCAAAAACAATCCCTTCTCATACTTCCATGGAGCTTACAAACCACTGGGGATTCAACATATACCCTTATTAATAAATATATGGTCATTTGAGGAGTGGGACACTGTTAACAACTGGGACCATCAGAGAAGAGATAATCTCTGCAGCTGAGCCTTAAAGGAAAATATATATTTTTGTAAAGCAGAGATGAGTAGGGGGTGAATTTTTAGCATGACCACAACCCCAAACAACCATACTACCTCTTCTTTGCCCTCCTTTTTCCTCACCATGAGTAAGGCAGCATCACTTTGGTTGTTTTCAACATCTGAGGTGTTAGTCATCCTGACACTGACCTTATCAGACTGTGTCTATTTTTTATATTTATTCATAATTACCTACTCTTACCTCCATCCATCCATCACATATATCATTTCAAAATTAGCTTGTGTCTGAATTTTCTGTTTAGCCATCTCAGTCTCCTTAAACATTCCCCTTTCCTTTGTGTATTCATTGAATTGTTTGTATCATAAGAATTTCATTATTGGTGTTCCCATGCTTATAAAGTCTATTACCTGTCTGTTCTCTAAAATGACCTTTTGTCTCCTAAAACTTAGGGTGATAGTCAAATCAGGGCAAGTATTGCTCTATGTCCTTAACTGATCATCTCTGCTTCACTGACAAGACCCTCCTTCCTGGTGAGAGTCAGGCTCAGAAGAGAAATTCCCCTTCTCTTTGGAAAGATGAAGTTTTCAGTGAGTCAATGATTTGTCATTTTGCTTACCTAAAGCAGAAAGAGACCTCCAGAAAATACATGGATAGTTGGTGTCTTCCATAATAGTTTTCGTGGAGTGGTTCATCATTTTTTTCCCCCAGGAACACCTCAGATTTGAATCCTGCCTCAAATACTGACTGTGTGACCTTGGGCAAGTAACTAAATATCTCTCCACCTCAGTTTCATCATCTGTAAAATGGGAATAATAGCATCTTTCTTACAGGGTTGTTGTGAAGATAGAATGAAATAGCTTATGTAAAACACTTTGCAAACTTTTAAGAGGTATAGAAATGCTAGCCATTGCTATTACTAGCACCCAGGGAGGAGGACTAAGTAGAATGCTAGATTTAGAGTCAGGAAGCCTTGAATCCAAATCTTTTGTTTTATATTTATTAGGTATGCCACGCTGACTATCATCTAACTACTCTTAGGTTCAGTTTTCTCATCTGTGGAATAGATATGATCATAGTAGAACTCGCAGGATTGTATGTTGATCAAAAGAAATTATATATGTATATATATATGTATGTGTGCATGTGTATATATATTATATTATATATAGTATATATATACATATACATAAGTGTTTTGCTCACATCAAGGCGCTACGTCAGCGCCGGGTGTTGTCAGTGTTGTTGCTGTCGTTCTTGCGATGGCCTCTTCTGCTTGGCGAGCTATTGACTCTTTTGTGCTCCCTTTTTGCTCTTCTAAATATTCTCTACCAGGTGAGGGTATGCTGGAGCCAACTTATGAGAGCCAATTGTTAAATTGTCGGCATAAAAATAAAATAGAATAAAAAAATTTTGGTGTGAGTATATTTACAATTTAAAAATCAGCCAAGGCTATAAATTAGACCTCGATTTGTTATTTTTGGTTGTCTAAAATTAGGAAAGTAATGGAGAAAATACTACCAAGGTAGATCAAACTTGAATTAAAAGTTTTTACTACCTTTTTCAGAGAGCTAGTTGTTAAACATTTATGAGCACAGTCCTGCTATCACCTCCCACCTCTCACCACCAAAAAGAATCTCATGTATTTCCACAGATATATATTCTCTTATAGTATCACAGGGTTCTAGACCTATAGGGGAACTCAGATGCTATTTAATCCAACCCCTGCACTTTACAGATAAGGCAGCTGAGACCTAAGGATGTTAAGTGATTTGTCCAAAGTGATATCCCTTGTATAGTAAACATCAGAGGCAAGATTTGAACCCAGGTCCTCTGGCTCCAGAGCCAGTACATTTTCCCCTCCACCATAACTCTTGCCCAAACTGTATCTTTTGAACATGGTAAAACTTTCTATTGCTGAGCTTCAGTAATGATTTACATTCAATAATACCTCAATAATACCTAGGAGATTTTATGTACCTCCTTCGTTGAGATTTTTAGTTTACTGTATTACTGCTACTCTGCTGCAATAGTATGACCTGGTCATGTGAATGACAATGCCACCCTACAGTTATACTTCTACCTAACAATTGAGCTGTCAAACAAATAGAATGACATCAAGGAGAGTGAGCTCCCTCTCCCCAGAGTTACTCAAGCAAAGACAGTTTGAGAAGATTCTTCCTTTTCATATATGGGTCAGACTAGACCAAGGTGTCTTGACCTGGGAATCCATGGATAGATTTCAGGAAGTCTGTAAATTTGGATAGGGAAAAAACTATATCTTTCCTTTTACAATTTAGCCTTTCCTTCGATTAAGAATTAAGGGAAAACCATAATTCTGAGTAGTCATCTATAGCCCTTCCTAGACTACCAAATGGATCCATAACACAAAAAAGGTTATGAACTCCTGGACTACATGGTCTGCAAGGTCCCTTCCAATGTCTAGATTATATCACTTGCTCAAGTAATAAACAGCTAGTTAATGACTAAACCAAGAGTAGAACCCCAGGCTTTTCTATTTTGAAGATGAGGTTTATGGAATTAAAGAAATGAATTGTTCAAATCAGATCTATCCCTTGGAACACTAAGGGAAAATATTGCCTTGGCCTACCCCTTCCACTTTGCCACAAGTTCTAGTGCTGAGTTCTGTGCTTTGATCAGATGAAAGTTTTCTTTATCTCATCAATTACTCTCTGAGCAATCAGTTAGGCCATAGCTTCCCAAAGCCCCTATTCTCCTACCAACCCTTATCCCACCTGACCAAGAATCACACATCAATTGTGCAGACCCATATCTCCTGTCTCCCTGACATTCTCTTGTATTTTATTCACATCTGGGGATTCAGAGGCCTTTCTACTCAGACTATATGTTGGGAATGCCCTCCTGTACTGCATGGATCTTTGAAAGCTGATTGATGCCTGAATTATTATGTTTCTATTCATGATGCCCTGTTCAGCCTAGATTCCAGGACATTAGCCCTCACCTATTTATCAAGGCTCCACCTCACCTGTTCCCTCAATTTGTTCCTGAGCTGTAGAACACCTGACCCCAGCCTGTCTACCTGGGTTTTGCACCTTCAGAACTCTTACTCTTTGACCTGAGATCCTAGATTCTCACCTCAACTTTACCTGCTAGATTCACAGGAACCAATGCTTTCTATACTAATCCCATATCAATATGTTGTGCTATATGCCCAACTCCCAGACCTGGCTTTTTGGGTCCTGTTCCTCTTTTCATTTCCCATATGTCTGTATTCTTTTTGTCTTCTCCATCATGCCCCAGGGACTTCTTCATCCTGCAAAATTCTATCAACCCTGGAACTCACACCTCATCAGAACCCTCTGCTTCTGGGGGCCCTCCCTCTGATTGGAGGATAAAGTAAATAACTCCTCCCAGAAGTTCCATTTAAGTCCAGATCAGCCATCTCTTCATTCCCCACCTGACTGCATTCCTTTGGAGTTTTCCACCTACCCTAGTAACAGGTACCTTCACCCCTCTTTCTCCCCTTTTCATCTTCCTTTCTTGTATTTATTCCTCCATGAGATTGTAATCGCCATGTGGGCATGGACTTAATTAATTGTATCACCAGCACTTGGCACAGTGGCTCACACATAGTAAGCATTTAATAAATGTTTATTGACTGACTGTTCCTATCATAGCCCACAGACAAACAGTTGCATTGTCTGAAGAAGAGAAATCCAACTGACCCAACTGGGGCTCTAAGCCTAGAGCCCCAACAACCCTGATAGGCTGTCAAGCCATATGGTATAGTAGGAAATACAATGGACTTAAGAATCCCAGCTCTGATATTTGTATGATTCTGAGTGTGCCTCAGGTTCCTTGGTGGTATCATGGAAATAATAGAATTTAGACCATTTAATGCCACCTGTAACTAAACAATATCTGCAAGACAGTCTCCCAGCCTTTTATTTGAAGACTGTCAGAGATGGAGATCCCACTATCTCCCAAGACAGGCCATTCTACTTTCACAAACATTAGATTGTTTCCCAAGGACTACTAGAATCACATAATTTACAACAGGAAGGGACTTAGACACCATCTAGTCCCAAACTTTCATTTTACCTTCTCAAATCCTCTAAATTGCTATGAATAACAATATCATCATAGATTTTACCTTAACTAACTTTAAGGGAACTCAGGACCAGAGAGCTTAAGAGATTTGCCCAAAATTACATAGTTAACAAATTAAACAGCTAGGATTTGAACCCAGGCTCCCCAACTCCAAATCCAGCATGTTTTCCCACTAGATCACATTATACCCCTCCTTCTTCCTCCCTAGAACGCAGTTGTCAGACATCCCCTCAGTCTCCTCTACTCCAGGTAAAAGATTTCTAGTTCTTTCGACTGATCCTATTCTGTCATAAAGGACACTAAACATTCTGGTTGCCCTTCCCTGAATATTCTCCTTCACATTTACATCCTTTCCAAAATGTAGTGCCCAGAACTGAATATAATACTCCAGATAGGGTCTGACCAGAGCATAGGATTATTACTACCCTGGGCCTTATTCCTCTATTAATGCTATCTCAAATCCCATTATCTTTTCTGGCTCCAGGAATACATGCACAGAGCCTGTTATGAGGAAAGGACTTTTTGTAAATATTAATACTTTTGCTCCAAGGAAAAAGAGGCAGGCTTGGCTGCTGGGCCAGAACATGATTCCCTCACTTCCCAGGGGTCTTATTCAGGGAATACTTCTAGTTCAATCCCTCTCTTCTAAAGTGGTACTGACTCCAAGCCCACAGAATTCTTTCTTCAGTGACTGACCAGGATTTTTATTAGCCATGACATATAAGTGAGGGCATCTAGGGAAGGATCATGGAACTTGTCTATGGAGGACAAAGGTAAATTTTCCTGACTTAAACAACAAAAAAGGACTCTTAGGAGGTCACTGGGGAGAAGAGAAGGACAAAGACCTGATAGAACTGTGGCTAATCACCTTACTTGTCAAGGCCACAGAACTGACTGGCTTGACTGAATGGAAAAAAGAAAGTTAGGCCCACAATTACCTGGCATTGTGATCTTGAGTTAATTACCTGAGTATTTCATAAGCAACTGGTGACACAGTGGAATGAATGCTGGACCTGGAGTCAGGAAGACCTGAGTTCAAATCCATCCTCAGACAACATGTGATCTTAGACAAGACACTTGTCTGAGGCAGTTTCCTTATATGTAAAAATAGGGAAAATCTTTGCCCCTACCTCTCAGGGTTGTTGTGAGCATAAAAATATTTGTAAAGTCCTTTGCAAAATGTAAAGTGCTATATGAATGTGCTCTATAATCATAATCACCATCATGAAATCATAAATGTAGATCTGCAAAGGACCTTAAACAGATACCATCAGAATCGTATCAAGCACTGGGCTTATAATCAAGTAGATCTGTGCTCATATCCCTCTCTTCATAATTGTGTGACCCTGGACAAGTCATTTGATGTCTCTGGGCATGAGTTTCCTAATACATAAAATGAGGGGTTGAACGAAGGTCCATCTCTCTACCATATCTAAATCTATGATTGTATGAGATCACAGAAAGCGAGTGCTGGAAGGGACCTTAAAGATAGTCTCATCTAACCCAATCATTTTACAGAAGAGAGAAGTGCCATTCACCAATCAGAGGGCTGCTGCAAAATCTGGGCCCTCCAGAAATGCTTCTTCACTTACCCAACCCTGTGAAACTCTAGGGCTAAGGAGGCGGGAAAACCAGCCCTCTATCACCGTGGGGTTAACCCCGATCTTGCCTCCTTGGTCAACTCCTCGTTATTGTCATTGCCCTTGTCCAGGCACTCGTTATTTCTCTACTGAAAGAACCTCCTACTTGGTCTATTTCACATCTGGTGTAAAATTAAGAAAGCTCAAACATATCTGTCCCCATAGTCATCTCCTGCTCACACATAGAATATTAGAATTCAAAGGACTATTGGAAGTCATTTAGTTCAATTCCTTCATTTTGCAGAGGAGGAACCTGAGAATATGAAAGAGTTTGGGACTTAACAAAGGTCATATAGTGGCTAGTAAGTGGTAAAACCAAGCCTCAAACCTAGATCTATTGACACCAAATTCAGTGCTCTTCCTATCATACCACACTGCTGAATAAAGTCCAAATTCCTAAAGCTGACATTCAAAAACCTCTATGATCCAGTTCCAAATTATATTTCAACCTTATTGTTAAGTTTTCCATTCCATGTGCCATACATTTCAACCAAATCAGACTCCCTTCCATTTTCTGAATGTACCCTGAGTTTTTCTAACCTCTAGGATCTGACTCTATCACTTACTAGATATGAGACCTTAAACTTATTTCTTCATCTGTAAAATGGGTATAATATTTTAACAGGATTGCTGTGAGGAGCAAACGAAGTAACTTATGTAACATTAAAAAGATCTGGGATTTGGTCAGTGTGGGTATTTCCATAACCACTGCAGATGACAACTCCTATATGATGTGGTATGTAGTTTTCAAGAATTGCTCTGCACCTACCCAGCAAAACTGAGTACCTAGTTTCAGGAGAAAATATGGTCATTCAGTGGAATAGGGGGGACTTTCAAGCATTCTTGACGAAAAAACCAGAATTGAATAGAAAATTTGACATTGAGATACAAGAAGCAAGAGAAGCATGAGAAGGTAAACAGGGGAAAAGAAATCGTAAGGAACTTATCAAAGTTGAACTATTAACATTCCTACATGGAAAAATGATAATTGTAACTTATGAAACTTCTCTCAGTATGAGAATAATTGAAGGCAATAGAAATGTGTGTGTGTGTGTACACACACACACAAATACATATATAAGTCTATATAGGAGGGTATATGGGCATATGATTACATATGTGAATGTGTGTATATATGTGTACAGGTATACATAGATAGAGGGCACAGGACCAGTTTAATGGGAAAGGATGATACTTAAAAGGTGAAATTAAGAGGTGAGAGAGGAATATAATGAGAGGAGATGGGGAGAGACAGATTGGGGTAAACCATCTCATATAAAAGAGGTAAGGGAAAATGGTTACAATGGAGGGGAGGAACAGGAAGTAAAAAGGAAATGGGTCAACCTTATTCTCATTGAATTTGGCTTAGGGAGGGAATGACATACACACTAAATAGGGTATCTCACCCTACAGGAGAGTAGGGGGGAAGGGGATGAGAGGGGGGATGATGTAAGGGAGGGCAGGCTGGGGGAGAGGGAATTTGGAAGCACCCACTTTTGAAAAGGGACAAGATCAAAGTAGAGAATAGAACAAGTGAAAGGTGGGATAGGAGGGAGGGAAATATAGTCAGTCTTTTATAATATATCTACTATGGAAATGTTTTGCATAGCTACACATGTACAATCTATTTTGAATGGCTTATCTTCCCAGTAAGGGTGGGTGACAAGGGAGGAAGGGAATGAATCTGGAATTCAAAGTTTTAAAATCAAATCTTTAAAATATATGTGTGTGTATACTGTTATCAATACTATTTTACATGTAAATGGGAAATAAGATATACAGGCACTGGGGCATAGAGATCCATCATGCCCTACTGGGAAGTTGGAGGCAGTATGGGAGAAGATATGGGAGAGAGCAGATTGGAGGAGGGGATATCCAGTGGCATTGCTATTTTGGGGTGGTAGGTAGGGGAAAAGCGGGGAGAAAATTTGTAACTCAAAATCTTGCAGAAATGAATGATGTAAACTAGAAGTTAATAAAGCATTTGATAAAAAAAGAATTAAAAAAAAAGAATTGCTCTGGTCAAAAACTTCATCATTCAATGGCCAGTCTGGTAGGTGAAACTATTAGAATACAGTTAGACTGGTTGTTGGAAAACAGACATCATTATGCCCTTATCTAGAGCTTTTCCTGCTAGTCAGACCTACCAAACTTTGGACTCCATTGGCATAGCTCTCAGCAACTCAAGGTCTCTCTATGCCATGAAGGCATCAACATAGGATATTTGTAGAGGGATATATACAAAGTACTATGCAAATATTAACATTTAGATAGCATGGCTTTCAATAGAATGCTGAATTTGAATCAATAAGGTCTAAGGTAGAATCATGTCTCAGACTTTCACTAGCTGTTTGCCTCTAGACGAGTCATATAACCTGAGTCTCAGTTTCCTCATCTGCAATATGGGCATAATAATAGCACCTGTCTCACAAGATTATTGTGAGGATCAAGGGAGATAATATATATAAAAGTTGAAAAGGCTGCACCATAATTTTTACTTCAATATTAAAAGTTCTTTTATTTCATCAATATGGGTATTCCCTCCCCGATTCAACTCTTCTAATTTTAATAGACAATCTTTATGAATTGCTGTGGCTAAAAGAAGGTCACTACCTGGTGGCCAATCTCTGGAGAGTTAGCTAGGCTGATTGTTGGATGGCAGACATGGATTTTGTTGTCAATCCGTACCTGTAGCCCTTCTCCCTGAGGGCCTCTACTACACTGTCATCCTTCAAGCTCTCAATGTCACCTTTATACTATGATTTGGAATCAGAGAAAAAGTTAGCATTTAATTATTACTAATAATTAACATAATGCTAATAATGAGTTATTATCATTATTACTATGACCTCTGCACATACTATGGCATCTGGCACAAAGCATTAAATATTACAGGCATTAGGGAAATGAATGTTCCTTAAAAGTTGGAATTATTTCAATCTTCCTATTTTTATGCTCAGCATCTTTTAGCATAGTGCCTGGCATAAAGGAGCCACTTAAATGCTTGTTGATGGATTGGTTGGTTGATTAACGAATGGATGAATCATCCACCAAATAAAGTCCTAGCTATCCCTAGTGTATAGAACTAAGACTCTTCTTTGGCTGAGTATATGTGGACAAGGTGAGACCTTGGGTGTCTGGAATGCCAGACTTCCACCTAGCTTCTGTGGGGACCCAGAGATGAATAAGACTCATACCTTGATGCAGCTTATAATCTGTCCCTAATGCCTGGAATTCCCTCCCTCCTCACCTCTGATTCACAATCTTTTGTTTCCTTCAAGGCTTAGCTCAAGTGCCACCTTCCATATGAAGCTTCTCTTAATTCCCCCAGTTATTTAGTGCATTCCTTCCAGAAATTATATTTATTTTGTATACATTATGTTTATATATGCATATGTGTGGAGATGGATATGGATATGTTCACAAATGCAAGTTCTTTAAGCACAGAATGTCTCTTTCACCACTGCATTTTCACTGGATAGAGTATGAAGCCTGGAGTCAGTAATACTCATCTTCCTGAATTCAAATCTGGCCTCAGATACTTGCTAGCTGTGTGACCCTAGATAAGTCACTTAAACCTATTTCCCTTCATTTCTTCATCTATAAAATGATCTGGAGAAGGAAATGACAAATCACTCCATTATCTTTGCCAAGAAAACCTCAAGTGGAGTCACAAAGAGATGAACACGACTAAAAAAGACTGAACAAGTCCCCAGTGCTAGGTTTAGTGCCTGGCACATATTAAACACTTAGTAAATGGTTCTTGGTTGATTGAAGAGTTACGTGCCTTGGGCAAGTAGCAGCAAGCTCTAGCTTTGTTGTCTCTAAATCAAAAAGGGCAAGGATCCACTTTCCAAAACACTCAAGGCTCTAGGGGACAGTCTGGAGACAATGCTCCCCAGATCAGTGCCATCCTTGGAGTCTCAGACACATCTTGTACAACAGTGCAGAGAGAACCTGTCTTCTGCCTGACAGCTGGAAGAGAGCAGAGACAGACTCAATGGAGATTCCAAGATTTCTCAGAAAGAAGCAGAAACCAAAGATGCATCAAAGTTTAACAATAGCTTGTGCAATTTAAAGGAGATGCTAATAACTACATGTAGTTACAAAGAGAAGTAAACCTCTCAACATTTAAGTGTCTGAGCTATTTTCCCCAATTTTTAAACATTTTAATTTAAAATTTTGAGTTCCAAATTCTCTCTTGCTCCCTCTTTCCCCTATCCCTTTCCTAAAATGGCAAGCAATCAGATATAGGTTATACATGCACAATTATGTAAAATATTTCCATATTAGTCATTTTGTAGAAGAAGAGTCAAATTTTAAAAATGAAGGAAAGAAAGTTAAAAATGGCATGCTTCAGTCTCTATTCAATCAATATCAGTTCCTTCTCTGGAGGCAGATAATATGCTTATCATTAGTCTTTTGGGATTCTCTTGGATTATGAATAATGTATTGCTGAGAAGAGCTAAGTCATTCAGTTCATCATCAAATAATATTACTGTCACTGTGTATAATGTTCTTCAGGTTCTGCTCCCTTCACTAAGCATCAGTTCATGTAAGTCTTTCCAAGTTTTTTTCTGAAATCATCCTGCCTGACATTTCTTATAATATAATAATATTCCATTAAAATCATTTAACACAGTTTGTCTATCCATTCCCCCAACTGATGGGCATCCCTTTGATTTCTAATTCTTAGCCACCACAAAAAGAGCTACTGTAAGAATTTTGTATTTTCCCTTTTTTGATGTCTTTAGGATAGAGACCCAATAATGGTATTGCTGGATCAAGGGAATGCACAGTTTTGTAACTCTTTGAGCAGAGTTCCAAACTTCTCTCCAGAATAGTTGGATCAGGCCACAATTCCGCCAACAATTCATTAGTGTCACAGTTTTCCCACACCCTCTTCAACATCCAACATTTTTCTTTTTTGTCATAGTATTCACTCTTAGAGGCATGAGGTAGTACCTCAGAGTTGTTTTAATTTGCATTTCTCTGATCAATAGTGATTTAGAGTATTTTTCACATGAGTATAGATAGCTTTGATTTCTTTGTCTGAAAACTGTTCGTATCATTTTGACCATTTATCAATTGGGGAATGACTTGTATTTTTATAAATGTGACTCAGTTCTCTATATATTTGAGAAATGAGGCCTTTATCAGATATATTTGTTGCAAATTTTTTTTCCCATTTTCTGCTTTCCTTCTAACCTTGGTTGCATTGGTTTTGTTTGCATAAAAACTTTTTAATTATATATAATCAGGGGCAGAGCCAAGATGGCAGAGTAAAAGCACAAACTTGGCATGGGCTCCAGCTCCAACCACTTTCAATACCTGTAAAAAAATAACTTTAAACAAATTTTAAAACTACAGAACCCACAATGTGACAGAGAGAAACAAATCTCCCATGGAAAGCAGCCTGGCAGGTGGACAAGAAAGGTCTATTACAACACACTAGGAGCCAAGCACACTCCCCCGTGAGCTGTGGTTCCAGCCCCAGGGTGTCCCAGGCCAGCCAGAGCAGACTTCAGGAGAGTGAACTGGGGAACTCTGATGGAACTGGGTGGCAGAAGAGTACAATCCAGCCCCTGCCCCTGGGGTGAGAAGTAGCAGAGGTGGGGCAGCTGCAGCTGTAGCTGTTGCTGCTGCTTGGCTGTCCCGGGAGCTCCTGGCCTGCAGATAATAGGGGGATCAAGTGACCATTCAAAGGGTAATCATTCTTGCTTGGATTCTGCTTGGATCTGGATTGCAGTCTTGGGTGGTGGTCCTGGGGTATGTGGCAAGTGTGCCAGAGTTTGTGGCGGCTGTAGAAAGGGCACCCAACTAATAGCTCCAGCAGCTATGAAAACCCCAGCTATTTGGGACAAAGCTCTCTCCATTCTGGAAGCAGAGTTCTACTGTGGCAAAGAGCTCAAAAGTCAAGTAATTGGCAAGTGAGCAAGGAAAGGAAGCCCAATCAGAGCATATAATCCTTTTTTGGAGACAAAAAGGATCAAAGCATGGAACTGGAGAAGGACAATGAAGTCAGAACTTCTGCATCAAAATCTTCCAAGAAAAATATGAAATGATCACAGGCCATGAAGGTGCTCAAGAAGGATCTTGAAAATCAAGTAAGAGAAGTGGAGGAAAAATTGGGAAGAGAAATGAGAATGATACAAGAAAATCATGAAAAGCGAGTCAACAGCCTGCTAAAGGAGACCCAAAAAATACTGAAGAAAATAACACCTTAAAAAATAGAGTAATTCAAATGGCAAACGAGGCCTCAAAAGCCAATGAGGAGAAGAATGCCTTAGAAAGTTGAATTTGCCAGATGGAAAAGGAATTTCAAAAACTCACTGAAGAGAATAATTCCTTCAAAATTATATTGGAGCAAATGGAAGCTAATGACTTTATGAGAAATCAAGATACTATAAAACAGATCCAAACAAATGAAAAAATAGAAGGCAATGTGAAATATCTCACTGGAAAAAAACACTGACCTGGAAAATAGATCCAGGAGAGATAATTTAAAAATTATTGGACTACCTCAAAGCCATGATCAAAAAAAGAGCCTAGATACCATCTTTCAAAAAATTATCAAGCAAAATTGCCCTGATATTCTAGAACCAGAGGACAAAATAGAAATTTTTGTTGCCTCTTTTTTTTTTTTTTTTGCTTTTTGGAAGGCAGTTGGGGTTAAGTTACTTGCCCAAGGTCACACAGCTAGTTTTTGTGTTAAGTGTCTGAGGGCAGATTTGAACTCAGGTCCTCCTGACTCCAGGGCTGGTACTCTACTCATTGCACCACCTAGCTGCCCCTCAGCGAACGCCTCTTGAAAAAGATCCCAAAAAGAAAGTTCCTAGGAATACCATAGCCAAATTCCAGGGTTCCCAGGTCAAGGAGAAAATAATGCAAGCAGTCAGGAACAAACAATTTGAGAACTGTGGGAACACAATCAGGATAACACAAGACCTAGCAGCTTCTACATTAAGGGATTGAAGGGCTTGGAATATGATATTCTGGAAGTTAATGGAGCTAAGATTAAAACCAAGAATCACCTTCCCAGCAAAACTGAGTATAATGCTTCAAGGAAAAATATGATTATTCAATGAAATAGAGGATTTTCAAGCATTCTTGATGAAAAAATCAGAGCTGAACAGAAAATCTGACTTTCAAATACAAGAAGCAAGAGAAGCATGAGAAGGTAAACAGGAAAAAGAAATCATAAGGAACTTATTAAAATTGAACTATTTACATTGCTACATGGAAAAATGATAATTGTAACCCATAAGAGCTTTCCCAATATGAGGATAGTTGAAGGGTATGTATAGGAGGATGTATGTGTGTATAAATATATATTGTGTACATGTATGCATAGACAGAGGGCACAGGATGAGTTGAATATGAAGGGATGATATCTAAAAAATAAAATTAAGTGGTGAGAGAGGAATATACTGGGAAGAGAAAGGGAGAAATAGATTAGGGTAAATTATCCCATATAAAAGAGGCAAGAGAATACTGTTACAATGGAGGGGGAAGAGCAGGAAGGTGAATGGAAATGGGTCAACCTTACTCTCATTGAATTTGACTTAAGGAGAGAATAACATACACACTCATTTGGGTATCTTACCCTACAGGAAAACAGAGGGGAAGGGGATAAGAGAGGGGATGATAGAGGGAGGGCAGATTGGGTGAGAGGATAGTTAAAAGCAAACATTTTTGAAAAGAGACAGGGTCAAAGTAGAAAATAGAATAAGTGGGGGGCAGGATATGATAGAGGGAAATATAGTTAGTCTTTCACAACCTAACTACTATGGAAATGTTTTGTGTAACTAAACATGTACAACCTCTGTTGAATTGCTTGTCTTCCCAGTGGGGGTGGTTGAGGAGGGAAGAAGAGAAAGACTCTAGAACTCAAAATTTCAAAAACAAATGTTAAAAAAAAGTATTTTTTACATGCAACTGGAAAATAAGATATAGAAGCACCAGGGTATATAAATCCATCTTGCCCTACTAGAAAGTTAGGGGAGATGGGGAAGGATATAAGAGAGAACAGATTGGGGGAAGGGGTATTCAGTAGGCTCACTATTTTGGGGTGGGTAGGGTTGAAAGATGGGGAGAAAAATTTGTAACTCAAAATCTTGTAGAAATGAAAGTTGAGAACCAAAAATAAATAAATAAATTGGAAAACAAAACAAAAAATTATATATAATCAAATTGTTTTTTTAACATTTTGTAATGCTCTCTGTATCTTCTTTAGTCTTAGTCTTCCCTTATTTATAAATCTGATAGACAAACTATTCCATGCTCTCTTAATTTGCTTATGTTTAAATCATCTTTTATGTTTAAATCATGTATCCATTTTTTTTTCATGTACCCATTTTGACCTTATTTTGGTATATGGTGTGAGATGTAGTTCTATACCTGGTTTCTGCCATATTGTTTTCAAATTTTCACAGCAGTTTTGGTCAAATAATGAATTTTTGTTCCAAAAACTTGCATCTTTGAGTTTATCATAAACTAGATTACTATGGTCATTTGCTATAATGTAATTTGTACTTGATTTTTTCCACTAATCCACCACTCTATTTCTTAGTCAGTACCAACTTGTTTTTTAATAATTACCACTTTATAATACAGTTTGAGATCTGGGACAGCTAGCCCACCTTCTTTCTAATTTTTTTTATTGATTCCCTTGATATTCTTGACCTTTTGTTCTTCCAGATTAATTTTGGCATTATATTTTCTAACTCTATAAAATAATATTTTGACATTTTTATTGGTATGGCACTGAATAAATAGATTAATTTAGGTAGAATTGTCATTTTTATTATATTGATTCTGCCTTCCCATGTGCAATTAATATTTTTCCAATTGTTTACATCTCACTTTATTTGTGTGAAAAGTGTTTTATAGTCAAGTTCATATAGTTCCTGGGTTTGTCTTGGCAAGTAGTCTCCCAAGTATTTTATATTGTCTACAGTTATTTTAAATGAAATTTCTCTTTCCTTCTCTTGCTGCTGGACTTTGTTAATAACATAGAGAAATACTGATGGTTTATATGAGTTTATTTTTTATCCTGCAACTTTGATAAAGTTAATAATTTCAAGTTGTATTTTCAGTTGATTCTCTAGAATTTTTTAAGTATAACATATCATTTGCAAAAAGTGATAGTTTTGTTTCATCACCTATTCTAGTTCTTTTAATTTCTTTTTCTTCTCTTATTGTTGCTAACATTTCTAGTACAATATTAATTAATAGAGGTGATAATGGACATCCTTGCTTCACCCTTAGTTGCACTGGGAAAGCTTCTAGTTTATCCCCATTACATATAATGCTTGCTGATAGTTTTAGCTAAATATTAGTTAACATTTTAAGGTAAGCTCTATTTATTCATATGCTCTCTGGTGTTTTTAATAAGAATGGGCTCTATATTTTTTCCAAAGATTTTTTTCTGCATCAATTGAGATAATCATATGATTTCTGTTGGTTTTGTAATTCATATGGTCAATCATGCAGATAAATTTCCTAATATTGAACCAGCCCTGCATTCCTGGTCTCTATTGCTATAATTTCTTTGCTAATATTTTATTTTAAAATTTTGCATCAATATTCATTAGGAAACTTCGTTTATAATTTTCTTTGTATCTTTTGGTTCTTCCTGGTTTAGGAATCAGCACCATTTTTTGTCATAAAAGGAATTCAGTAGGACTTCCTCTTGGCCTATTTTTCTAAATAACTTATGTAGTATTGTGATTAATTGTTCTTTAAATATTTTATAGAATTCACTTGTGAATCCATCTGGCTTTGGGGGGGGGTTCTTAGGAAGTTCATTGATGGCTCATTCAATTAATTTTTCTAGGACTGAGGTATTTAAATATTTTATTTCTTCTCCTGTTAATGTGGATATTTCATATTTTTGTAGATATTCATCCATTTCATTTAGATTGTCAAATTTATTGGCATGTAATTTGGCAAAATAGTTCCTAACAATTGTCTTAATTTCCTTTTCATTCACCTTTTCTGCTTTTAATACTAGTAATTTGGTTTTCTTATTTCATTTTTAAAATCACTATTTTTTTCATAAAACCAGCTTCTAGTTTTATTTTTAGTTCAATGTTTTCTTACCATCAATTTTATTAATCTCTCCTTTGATTTTCAGAATTTGCAACTTGGTGTTTAATTGGGTATTTTTAATTTGTTTTTTTTACTAGACTTTTTTTGCTGCATGCCCAATTCATTTATCTGCTTTTTCCTCTATTTTATTGATGTAAGCAATTGGAGATTTACATTTTCCCCTACATATCACTTTGACTGTATCCAAGAAATTTTGGTATGTTGTCTCATTGTTGTCATTTTCTTTAATGAAATTATTGTTTCTATGATTTGTTCTTTGACCCACTCGGGTTTTTTTTAGGATTAAATTATTTAATTCCTAATTAATTTTTAATATTTTTTCATTGTCCATTATTGAATGTAATTTTTATTCCATTATGAACTGAAAGGAATGCATTTACTATTTCTTCTTTTCTGCATTTGGCTTTGAGGTTTTTATGTCCTATTACAAGGTCAACTTATGTGTAGGTGCAATATACTGCTGAGAAAAAAGGTATAATCCTTTCTATTACCATTTAGTTTTCTCCAGAGAGCTATCATATCTAACTTTTCTAGAATTTTATTCAGTTCTTTAACTTTTTTCTTATTTATGTTTGGTTAGATTTGTCTAAGAGAGGGGAAAGTTAAGGTCCCCGGTAGTATTAATTTTATTATCTATTTCCTCCTATAACTTATTCATCTTCCCCTTCAAAAATCAAATGTGCTTTGGTATATATGTTAAATATTGATATGACTTCATTGTCTATGGTACCTTTCAGCAAGATATAGTTTCCTTCTTCATCTCTTTTAATTAGATGCAGTTTCACTTTTGTTTTGTCTGAGATCATTATTGCTACCCCTACTTTTTTTTTGCTTCATTTGAAGTATAATAGATTCTGCTCCAGCCCCTTACCTTTTACCCTCTGTGTATTTCTCTGCTTCAAATGTGTTTATTGTAAACAACATATTGTAGGATTCTGTTTTTTAATCCATTCTGCTATCTGCTTCTATTTTATTAGTGAATTCATCCCATTCAAATTTATAGTTATGATAATTAACTGTGTATTTCTCTCCATGTTATTTTTTGCTTGTTTATCCCCCCATACCTCCTACGCTTCCCCTACTCACACATTTTACTTCTGATAACTGCTGTCCCCAATATACCCTCTCTTTTATCTATCCTGTCTCCTCCTATTACCCCCATCACTTTTTGCTTCCTTTTAGGGTAAGATAGATTTCTATATCCAATTAAGTGTGCATGTTATTACCTCTTTGAGCCAGTTTTGACAAGAGTAAGGTTTAAGCTTTGCCTGCCACCCACTTGCATCTTCCCCTCCATTATAATAGCTTTTTCATGCCTCTTAGATAATTTTTAAAGACTACTCATCAGACAGAAGGCACCCATATAATGAAATCAGGAAGTTTGTGAATGGAGAACTCATTGAAAATCTGTGAAAAGGAGATAAATCATCTAAGGCTAATTTTTTCAGAACAAGGAATGCCAGTGCTGGAAGGGCTCAAAGAATGCAGAATGCCAAAGCTTTGAAGCATCTCAGTATTCTAAGAACATGGAACGTTGCATGGCAAGCATATTCCAAGAAGGCGCTAATGAGCTACACTCCCTCTTACATGTGGGTGACTCCTAGGGCAAATACCCAATAGAAAAGCCATTTCTAGAATAGGCATAGACAAAGAAATGAAAAGTACATCACATATACCTGGAGGCAGTGACAGATTTGGCACGATAGAGGTGCTGAGCTAAATGTGAATCTAGAAAGAAAGTCTGAGAAGAAAGCTGCTACATCTACCTGGCCCCAGAGGGAAGGAACTAATAAGAACCTGTGTTAGATGGAAACCCCAAGACATCCGTGGTCCAGACTAGAGAAGCCTGTGTTAAAGTCGGCCATATCCATACAGCTCTAGAGGGAAAGCATCAGCAAGCTGCAGGTAGATAAGTAACAGAGCACCACATCAGGGAGAAAGCTGGGAACAATAGAGAACCATGGAACTGAAGACAACAGAAGGAACTGAAAACCAAAAGCAGTGAGACCCAGAGTCATAATGGGTGGAGGAGTGAATTCTGACTTTCCTCCTTAACTGGTACTGTGAGACATGCAGACTGTGCAAACACAATTTGAAGGAGGAGGTGAAATGATTAACTCTGTAGCAAGCCCAAGTCAACGGAGTGTAACTATAAGTTAAAAGGACTCCATTTATCTCTATAAGAAATGGAAGAGTTGTCATGACTTTGTATGGCTTGGGTATGAATTCTTTCTATTTTTATTATTAGGTAAATAAAAACTAGCGCAGCTAGATGGGGCAGTAGATGGGATGCCAGACCTAGAATCAGGAAAGCTCATCTTCCTGAGTTCAAAGCTGATCTCAACTTACTTTAACTGTGTGATCCTGAGCAAGTCATTTAACCCTGTTTGCCTCAGTTTCCTTTTCTGTAAAATGAGCTAGAGAAGGAAATGGCAACCCTAAATGGAGGTCACAAAGAGTCAGACAAGACTGAAAATGACTGAACAAATAAAAATTATGTGTAACAATAAGTACTCTGGCCCCCACTACCTGCAGACCAGGTATATAATATATATATTTCGTCCCTCTCCCAGGGTTCTCCAGTACAACCTAAGGGAGTTTGGAGGTAAGGAGGTGTCAGTATTTAGTCTCTCTTTCATTGGCTCTAGCCCCAACCAACTGATTGTGTTCTCCTCAATTACAGGGGTCCCTTGCTCTCCAGTTCCATTTAACCACTTAACAATTAGATTTGATTTTACAAAAAAAGATTTACTTCAAAGGTATACCAAGAAAAAATATAAAAAGTCCTCCCCCAACATGAAGGATAAATTAATCCCACCCTACCTCCACCTCGGTATCTGTGGACAAGTGGGGTAGTTGTTGGGGAGAGGCATCAGGTTCATAGCTTAGGTCATTTCCCATATAGCACAGTTCCGTCAAGTTTCAATCCAAAGCAACTCTTGGGTTCAGTCCCAGAACCCTGGCTTCTCCGGGCTTCCCCGCTAGGTTGAGTGCAACATGTGGCCTGAAATCTTGCCTCCAAGGTCACCACATCTTGAGTCCAGATTCAACGGAAATTCCCCTGTCTATACCTAGAACCAAAAAGGACAAAGGAAATAGTCCAAAACAAAACCCCAAGCACGTGTCGTAAGGCCATGGAGCCTAAAAAGAAAAAAGGAAAGGTGGTCCTTCTCCTGACCCAGGTCGGTTCATGGTCAACAAGACCTTCACTGAGGATACCCAGGAAAAAGAGACTGCCCAAGTCTGGTAGTTTTAAAGATATCACCTGTTTCATCTGTGCTGACAGTGGAAAGAGGCTATTCCCACCCACATGGTGAGGGAACACAGAGTGTCTTCTCCCACAAGCTGGTCTCTGCTCTCTCTCGTATAAGTGCCTCCATGTTAGGTAATCTGGACATGCTCAGACTAAAACTCTGTGATATATGTTTCATGGGCTTGTTAGCCTGACTATTTAGAGGAGGAAAGAAGCCCCTAAAAGGACTAATTTTAACAGAGGCCAGAACATTGGTATGAAATTGAGAAGTTGAGTCAATCATCTGGTTGCTCCTTCCATATGCCATCATATTCTTGAGTATATTTAATGGTCCTGGATACCATGTTCTTAGAAACATGGTGTGCTTTTCTAATACAAAAAGGTTTGTGCTTTTTTTCATCTATGAAGCTGCTGACCTAAAATTAGGGGGTTGGTTTAATTGCTTTCAAGAAGTCTCTTCTACTTTCAGAATCATAGGATATTATTCTTATTAGCTAGCCTTTATAGAGCCTTAAATGGTGATAAAGGACAACCTTGTGAGGGAGACAATGCAAAAAGTTTCACCTATTTCACAGGTAACAAAACTAAGGATCAGAGAAATTAATTAACTTGTTCAAAGACAGATAATTAGGAAGTGTCAGAATCCGGACTAACACCCATGTCTCCTGACCCAGAAGTCCAGAACACATAGAATACACTCATATTCTGTATATCATATTCCCTCCTAGAAAACCTTGGGAAAGTGCAGCAACACCACTCCCTAATGGACCCATCTAGAAAACAAAAGAAATCTAATAAAGATATACAACTGTGCTGACCATCCATTCTTTAAGTATGTGACCTTGGGTAATCATTTCCTTTCAGAATTTCTAATTTATGGAACATCTGTGGAGGTCATCTTAAAATACTTCTTTCTGGCCTTCAGGTAAACTAAGATTGAGACTACCCAAGTGTAAGACTTGCACCCTGCATATCACCCGACTACCTATACATAAACACAATATGTATCCCCTCTAACTGTCTCTTTCCCTTTGCCCCCCTGGAAACAGGAGAAAAGACAAGCCTTGAAAAATAAGCTTATCAGCAGGAGGGGAAACAGGACAGTGTTGGGAAATGCAAATCCAGCAGAGATCTAGAAACCAATTTTTCTCTCCCCAAAATATAATTAATCAATTATGTCCAAGGAAGTGGAATCAATATTTTTATAAATGAGATGTTCATGCACCGAGGAGGAATTGCTGTGGTGGTCACCTGATCCTTCACCTTCTAATCTAATGGAAAGTCTGGGTATTTGAGCTTAGGCCTTTGGCAATGGATGGTCAAACTTTCCTGACTTGGCCATTCTGGTCACGACTTATCCATTGGCCCAGCTCACTCTGGGCAGTGGCAATACACCAACATCTGTTAATCTGCTATTCATCACTAATGATGAAACTTTGTAGTCACTGTGAGCTGCTTTTCTAAATGTTCATGGTAATTAGCACAGCCCTCTCCTTTTTCTGGCCCCCTCATGCAGAAGAGGAAAAGGGAATAAGCCATTAGTGCTGCATCTCTGGTCATCCTCATCCATAAGCTTCCCAAGTTGGATGTGACCACAAAGCTCGCCATGGGTTAAGATCTAAAGATTGAAGGCAGCTATCATCTGTGAGCTAGAAGTGATTTAGGAGATAGTAAGCACAAAATTGTGAGAAGAGGGAGTACAGGTAAATGAGAGAGGAAGTGTGTCCATGGTGGGGGAGGGGAGTATTTCTTTATACTTTGCTCTGCCCTTGACAACATTCCTTCAGTCCACTAGCTATGAACAAGCCATGAGGAAAGATATGGGTCCTATCTTCCCAAGTGCCAAGAAGCAGTTGGCAAGAATGATCAGAGACCCCAGATAGTGACAGAATGATGAGAGAAGAAAATCAGCCAGGAAACACATTCCCTCAGTTGACTGTCCACTGACCATCACTTCCTAACAGGTTGTGAGTAGAACAATATTTGCTAATTCCTAGTAGGAGTGGCAGATGGCAAGATCTGAGTCCAAGTACCTCAACTGCCTTCTGGAACTCAAAGGTTTAGGGCACATTTGTAAGCAGGTTAAATGGCTCCCTAAGACAAGGGAGACCTACAGGCACACATCTCACAGGGTAGTTGTTTCAACGGATTTCATTCTATTCTTTTTTCTCCCATGGGTAATGAATAAAGAACACTATGTTTGTGTGGTTGACTCCATTATACTATGAGAATATGATTGAATGGAAACAGAATGAAAGAACTGAATTTTCCTAGTGTCAGAGCTAAACCAAGAAACTAATTCCATAACTCCAAACAGACCACACTTCTAAACAAATGCAATGATCATTGATGCCCACACAATGAGCAAGGCTAAAAGATGGAAATGTCAGCTCTCAAGAACAAAAGGGAGTTTGTCAGGTTCCTGGTCCTTATTATTAAGTTGAATAAAGCCAGTGGACAGCAGCACCCCCTAGTGATTGAAATAGTGTCCCAATGATCTCACAACCTTATTGAGGAGATAACTAAATGAAAATATTGGGATTTGACAAATATTTAGAAAAAATTACATGACAGGATCGTACATTAAGCAACATGGTGCAGTGAATGAAAGTAAAGCCTGCCTTAGAATCAGGAAGACCTAGGCTATACATCTGACACATATTGGCTGTACATTGCCGTTGCTCTTAGGTCATTTCAGTCATGTCCAACTCTTCATGACCCCATTGGGTGGGTTGCTTTTTTTGGCAAATACATTGGAATGGTTTGTCATTTCCTTCTCCAGCTCATTTTATAGATGAGAAAACTGAGGCAAACAGTGTAAGTGAATTGCTCTGGATCACTCATATAATAAGTGTCTGCACTCAGATTTGAACTCAGGTCTTCCTGACTCCAGGTCTGGTACTCTATCCACTACACCACCTGGCTGCCCCACTGGCTTCTCAGTTGACCTAAGCAACTCTCTAAGATTCTAATATGCAGTAAAGGTGCATTGGTAGGAATTTCATCATTAGGCATTCCCTATATCCAGTAAAACACTGGTCTAATCTCCAAGATAATACATACAATTTTAGTGCTAGAAAGAATTTTAGCAATTATCTAGTCTAACTCCCTAATTTTATGGATGAGGAAACTGAGGCCAAGAGAGAAGTCACATACCTGGCTGATGGCAGATCTGGGACTAGAACCAGGTCCTCTTGGTGGTGAAAATCAGGTCCAGGATAGCATTGCCCCTTATTACTGTCTCTATCTTTTAATACTAAAATCATTATGCTTTCATTCTGCTTTTGATAGAGAAACAGATCCCCTACAAATGCCCATGCCAGACTTGTGCCCTGTTTCTGGAAGTCATCATCCATTCTCTCTTCCTGTCTGGGTGGGCTGTAGTATACTCTACCAACAATAACAACCAACAATTTTGTTTCTCCTTCTACTCAAATGCTCTCTATCATGCTACTCCCCCTTATTCATGAATTAACTCATAAGTATAACTTCTCTGTATAGAATGCCATTCTACCCCCTTGCCCCCTTTATCCATCCTATTCTTTTAATGCAGTATACCCATTTAGTGCTATGTTCCATTCATGGGTTCCATTCCAGGAAGAGCCAGTGACACCCGAGGTCAAATTTGCCTGCTGACATTAGGATCTTTTGTTTGCCTTGCTTGTTACCCACACTCTATGTTTTTTGTTTAATCAGCTAGAGACAAAGCTCTTAATGATGTTTTCTTTGATTTTTTTTTCTCTTGTGTATTTCTGGGCATCTCTATTATTCTTATTCCTAAACTGTACCTGTTCTCTATGGTATTTAGCTTGACATACATATCTATGAAGTTTTCTCCTATTCAGCTCCTTTTTAGTTTAAAGCCTTTTTGATTTTATTTGTAAGGCTTCAGACAAATGCATTCTTAAGAGCACTTATTCAGTGAACTTCCTCCTGACCAAGTGACCATCATTAGTACATTTTAAGTCACAGTCCAGAAATCTAAAATCTATTCTCAGACACTATCTTCTTAAGTAGGTTTTCACTTCCTATATTCACTTCTCTCTCTCTCTCTCTCTCTCTCTCTCTCTCTCTCTCTCTC